>NW_027721491.1:0-5330 GCF_054177405.1 Leptonychotes weddellii | reverse complement strand
CTCTATTTTCAACTTTTTGAGGAACCTCCATACTGTTTTCCAGAGTGGCTGCACCAGCTTGCATTCCCACCAACAGTGTATGAGGGCTCCCCTTTCTCCGCCTCCCCGCCAACATCTGTCGTTTCCTGACTTGTTAATTTTAGCCATGTGAATCTCTTTTAAATGAACATTATTTGGTAACAGCATTGCTCTTTAACGCCCTGGTGAATCCTGGCTTCTAGTTAACTTTCTTCCTGCACCTTTAGCTTTTAGCTTCACTTTCCCATCAGCAAAGATGACTAACCATCAACAGATTGACACGAAGACCATCAGCAATCTGGCAAAGCCAGGTAAGAGCATGGGGAGGTGACATGGCTTTCCCCCGTGGCAGGATGCAGTCAGACCCAGCAGGGGAGGGGCAGCAACTCTTAATTATGCAAATGTAGCTTACTTGTGCTGAATTTGAAATTCTGGGCAAACTCTACACTTCCTCCTATTTTCCAAAGTATTCTCAGGCACCTTTCTTCTCTGTCTCATCTTAGGTGTAAGAAAAGCAATTATTTTAATATCAGCTTATGGAAATCTAATTGGAAGGAAAATCAAGCCCCCAGTGTGAGGGCACGGAGCACGCAGCAGTTGGGAAAAGACCCCTGTGGTGGGCTCTGCAGGACAGGACCAGGGGCTCCCGCACACCACCGCCCGCAGTCATTTTGTGCGGAACTGGGTCAGAGCAGACCTTGCCCAGCTCAGGCCTGCCCCGTGTTCTTCCTGCCCCCACAAGTTCTGGCCTCGGCCACCCTCACCCCCACCCTGCCCAGAGGCCCTGGCTACAAGGTCTCCTCTCCCCAAGGTCAGCCCCCAGTGCTAAGGACCCAAGGAGCCTCTCCCTCTGCTCTGACCAGTGCTCTGCTGCCCCCTGCCGGTCAACGAGATGACTGTGGTTGTACTTCTACAACAGCAAGTCCCATGGCTTCTCTAGAGCACCTTCTTTAAAAATATGTTCCCAGGCTCCTCAAATGAATAGAGGTGAAAACAAGGGGGCGTTTCTGTTGCTAATCTAGCCCACTTGCAAACCTATGGAATGACAAAGCAATTTAAGGCCCCCCCCTTGGTCTGCAGACACAGACTTCTCCCCGGGAATGTGTTCAAGAGCCACATAAAGGGGTCTAACAGAGGGTGACTCCCCCAGGAGTGTCAGGAAATATGTAAGAACAGTTTTTGATTTCACAATGAGTGGGGGAGGGGGTGCTATGACATGAGCTGCTTGGGGGGGTCCGCAAGGCCTGCAAGGACAGGAAGTCCCACCCACCCCAGAATGCCGGCCCCATCCTCGAGAGAAACAGGGGGACCAGATGCTCCTAAGTAGAAACTGCCCTCTTCCTTTCCCTTCTCCGTCCTCACTGGTTGTGATCACTCTCCTCCACCGCATGATGTGAACTGCAACAGCCCTCTGAGGGAACGACGGAGGCAAACAAACTCGCGGGTCTCAGCTGCTTGGGGGGGTGGGTCTCAGGAGCTTCTCCTGAATGGAGCAGGCCCTGGTGAGCCCAGGAAGGAGATCGGGGCTCACCACACAGCCAGTGAGCCCAGCTCCGGGGAAGGACCCCCCTGCCCACGGCTGGGGAGGAATCAGCACGGACGCCCTGAGCGCGCTTTCTCCCTTCATCTGATCCCAGATTCCCTGCCCTGTGCCTGTGTTGCTTTTATAATTGGAAATACAAACAGAGAAGCTTGTGTGGTGCTGCTCTGACCCCCTGCGCATCATGCTTTGACACTGGCTTTGCACCCAGCCTGGCAATTAACTTTTAAATAAAAGAATGGACCGGGGCGCCTGGGTGGCTCAGTCGTTGAGCGTCTGCCTGCAGCTCAGGTCACGATCCCGGGGTCCTGGGATCGAGCCCTGCATTGGGATCCCCTCTCTCTCTGCCTGCCGCTCTCCTTGCCTGCGTGCATGCACTCTCTCCCTCTCTCTCTCTGACAAATAAATAAATAAAATCTTAAAAAAAAAAAAAAGGTACAGCAGTAACAATATATAGTTCCTATTGCTCCGGTCCAGGATAAGCAGAGGATTGCATCAGTCTTAACCAGGTGAATTGGTACTTACAATATACTGTCCTCTGAAAGCTGCTTCCCACTTCATCACTAAGTAGGCTATGCTTTTTAAATTGTTATTCCTGTTGGGCGCCTGGGTGGCTCAGTCATTAAGCGTCTGCCTTTGGCTCAGGTCATGATCCCAGCGTCCTGGGATCGAGTCCCGCATCGGGCTCCCCGCTCTGTGGGAAGCCTGCTTCTCCCTCTCCTGCTCCCCCTGCTTGTGTTCCCTCTCTCGCTGTGTCTCTCTCTGTCAAATAAATAAATAAAATCTTAAAAAAAAAAAAAAAAAGAATGGACCTTTCCTGAGGGGGAGACGGGCAGATAAACACAGCACAGCCTAAGGAAAAGCTGCGTCACTCTGCCCAAGGATGATGTTTCCCCGGTGACCCATCAGACGAGTGCGGCCCACGGTCTGCCATTGATTTCTGCTTAAAAATGAGTGGCTGCACGTTCCCAGGGTCAGGGCTCTGTGAGAAGTCTCTGAGATGGTGAGCAGCACTCCAAGCCAAGAAAGATCTGCCAGATGTTTCGTTCTGAGAAGCGCGCTGGTTGGGACTGCTGGAGGCCACACACACAGCAGGGGTGACCCTGGGGCCCAGAGTTGGGTGGTGGCACCCTGAGTGAGACGTGGGTCACAATCGTCCTCTGTGGAATGTGAGAAACCCGATCATCCCTGACCCAGCATGTGTGTCCACTCGTAAGGTGTTCAGCCTAATGAAATCGCTCCCCCCCCCAGTGGACTAATAACAGGAAAACTGCATCCTCATCGAGCCATCGGGAAGGCCAGATTTGATGTCAGGTTCTTTTCACTGTAGATGGACGCTATCACGAGTAATTGACTTAAAACTGCCCTTATATATGTGACATGTAGCCTATAAACATAAGGCTCTATGGGGGCACCTGGGTGGCTCAGTCGGTTAAATGTCCGACTCTTGATTTTGGCTCAGGTCATGATCCCAGGGTCTTGAGATAGAGCCCCGTCCCCCCCATCAGACTCCACACTCAGTAGCGAGTCTGCTTCTCTCCTCCCTCTGCCCTTCCCTCTGCTCACATGAGCATTCTCTCTTAAACAAACAAATAAATAAATAAATAAACTAAATAAAATAAAATAAACATAAGGCTCTGCCCTCAAATGCAGGGCACCTTGCTATAAAATCCACCCAAAGTCAAAAGTTGCAAACACTTGAGCCAATGTGGCCCGTTGCAGGGTTGCACACTGCTCCATTCTTCCACGTGCTGGCAGATGCACTGCTTCAAAATAAGAGAATTTAAAGATTAGGAGACTTTATGTGAAAGTTCCTTGTTGACTTGGGGACAGTGACTCTCAGGCTCCACCCCCTCTCATTTTGCTTGTAAACAAAAACACTTCCCCCTTGTTTTTCTTGTCCAAATTCTCCTCCACAGTGAGACAGTGCGCGGCGGTGAAGAGTGGGAGAACACCAAGTCCACAGCGAATGCACACATTCCCTGCAAGAACGTGTAAGGCGAGGGACATTTTCCCCAGACTGTTCTCTTCCTGAAATTTCTGGAAGGAAGGGCACATTGAATCCTTGCCTTTGTGGCCAGTACGTAGACTCCGAATCACAAAGGTGTGAAGATGCATTATCTCCCAGCTCAACTCCAGGTACTGGGAAAGCACCTACTCCCACCCACGTCCTCTCCCCCACCACAGCCAGACCCTGGGACCACTAGGAAAATTCAGACTCTCTGTAGCTGGGGAGGTTAAGAGGTGATCATCCCTCCCAGGGCACTTTCCAGTTTATATGGTGGGACCTCTGTGGGATACTCGTCGAGCTGATTTTGGACAGTGCCTTTCCACTAAGCACTGTAATCGACTGGATTGTATTTTTATTTCTCGAAAGTTTGTTTTTGAAAAATTATTACATGATTATGGTCCTTGAACAACACAGGCATTATGAGTGTTGAACCCCTACGCAGTTGAAAATCCAGATGTATCTCTGACTCCCCCAAAACCTGACTACTAACAATCTACTGTTGACCAGAAGAAGCCTTCCCGATAACATAAACAGGCGATTAACACGTATTTTGTATGTTGATATGGACTATAGACTGTATGTTTACAATCAGCCAAGTTAGAGAAAAGGAAACATTAGTAAGAAAATCAGAAGGAAGAGACAATAGATTTACAGCACTGTACTGTCCTTTACTGAAAAATATTTGCATAGAGGCAGACGTGCAGAGTTCTAACCTCTGTTGTAGGAGGCTCACGTGCATTATACAGAACTTGGAAAAAATGCAGTCATGTTTCTTTTTTTTTTTTTTGCAGTTATGTTTAATGCAGGAAATTACACTAGCAAAATCCCAAAACACCACTGTTAATATTTTCTTTTTATGCACTTTTTAAAAACACAGGCGGGATTATAATGTACATATATATAATTTATCTTCTGCTTTGAAGCCCTAGAGTATCCTAAGCATTAAACTCTTCTTGCTGAAACCTCTTCAAAAATATTTTAGTGGTCAAAAACAGTTCTATCCTATAGATGTAGAGCAATTTGCTAGACATTATTGCTGGTCATCTGATGTTTCTGATTTTTATTACTGTATTATAAATAACACTGCAATGAACATCTGTGTGCATAAGACACCATTTCCTGCATTTCTGTCATTTCTTTAGGATAGAGTCCTAGACATGGAGTTCCTACCTTAAAGGGTGTGACTGTTTTGAAGACTCTTGATACACTTTCCTATGATGTGGGCTGGAAAGACACCCCTGCATTAACTTATATTTATCCTGTTTCCTTAAACCTTAAAGCAACAGTGTTTCCTAGACCAGAGCATATCATGTGATGTCTTGGAGCGCAAAACATTAAGAAAGAAAGAAGCAGTCAGCTTTCTCATTTCCTGTCTACTTTATGGGAACAGTTATTACAGAAGGGGTGGGAGGAGGGAAACTAGGCACAGAAACTGTAAGGAGGCCAAATGATTTCCAAGTCCAAACACAGAAGAAGAAACTGATAGGTAGCTGATGCATTTACACTAACTGTATGCAAACGGCAGGGCAGGGAGAGATGCCCTTCCTACAGCCTGTGTGTCCAAAGCCTCATTTTGTTCACCTCATTGTTTACCAGGAAAAAGACAGACGTTTTCATAGAAAACAGAATTTCAGACTGATAAAAGGAATTTCTCACCTTTCGGAGTCTTGCAAGCAGACCTGCTACATGTTCGTGCTGTTCTGATTTAGCAAGCTCTTCTGCTGTCTTCCCATCCTGTTGGGAGAACAATGATTAGTGTCT
>NW_027721490.1:0-319 GCF_054177405.1 Leptonychotes weddellii | reverse complement strand
GAGAGTGAACACAAGCAGGGGGAGTGGGAGAGGGAGAAGCAGGCTTCCCACCAAGCAGGGAGCCTGATGCGGGGCTCAATCCCAGGACCCTGAGACCATGACCTGAGCCGAAGGCAGACGGTTAATGACTGAGCCATCCGGGTGCCTTTGAATAAGCCATCCGGGTGCCCTTGAATAAATAAAATCTTAAAAAAAGAAGAAAAAAAAAGACAAGTATAAGACTAATGGAAACCAGAAGAAACTAGTCGATTTAGTACTTTTCCACCTTTAGAGGCCAAACTTCCAATTTAGTTTTAACAAATTCGTCTACTAGAATGTG
>NW_027721489.1:0-319 GCF_054177405.1 Leptonychotes weddellii | reverse complement strand
AAGTAGCTAGCAGAGTAGATCTTAAAATTTATCATCACAAGAAAAAAATGTAACTATGTATGGTGACAGATGTTACCTGGACTTGTTGTGGTGATCATTTTGCAATATAGACAAATACTGAATCATTACATTGTACACCTAAAACTAATATAATATGATGTCAATTATACCTCAATCAATCAATGCAAAAAAAAAAAAAAGTTCTAGCAGGGGCGAGTGCTAAGGTCTGAGAACCATGGACCTCCCCATGTCCTAGACCACATAGGACCACATAGAGATTTTTCTGTGATTTTGTATGACTTCTAGGAGATCAGAGAAA
>NW_027721488.1:0-319 GCF_054177405.1 Leptonychotes weddellii | reverse complement strand
CATTGGCTGTAGATTTTTTGTAGGTGTCTTTTATCAGGTTGAGAAAGTTCTCCTCTATTTCTAGTATATTGAATGTTTTTATAATAAAAAATATGTTGGATTTTGTCAATCTTTTTCTCGTGTCTTAGTTTTTATCCTTTATTCTATTATATGGTTTATTACATTGATTGTGTTTTTGTATATTGAACCAGTCTTGCATTCCTAAGATAAATTCCAACTTAACATGGTGTATAATTCCTTTTCTGTGCTGCTGCATTCAGTTTGTTAGTATTTTGTTGAGGATTTTTATGTCTATTATTATAAGGAATATTGTTCTATA
>NW_027721487.1:0-319 GCF_054177405.1 Leptonychotes weddellii | reverse complement strand
GTGTGTAGTGATAACTTAGTTAAATGTTCATTCCTTTGATGGCTCATGGTATTGATGTACACATATGCCATCTATATATCCACTTCAGTGAAATGTCTCTTCATATTACTTGCCCATTTTATAAATAGATTAGTGTTTGGTTTGGGGGTTTTTTAAATTTTTTTTAGTTTTACTGTTGAGTTTTAAGAGTTCTTTATATATTCCAGATACATGTCTCTTGTCAGATATGTGTTCGCAAATATGTTCTCCCATTCTGTAACTTGAACTTTCATCCTCTTCACATAAATTGAGGCAAAAAACAAAACAAAACAAAACACAA
>NW_027721486.1:0-319 GCF_054177405.1 Leptonychotes weddellii | reverse complement strand
CCTGTGACTTCGACCTATTCTTCATTTGCCCCTCGTTGACATTTTTCATGCTCAAATTTCTTCTGTCTTAAAAAAAGAAAAAAGAAAAAGCCCCTCGCCTTGGGCACTGTCGCACTATCAAAATGTCAAATGCACATGCCCTTTGACCCCACAACTCCATTTTAGGAACTTGTTCCATAGAAATCCCAGTACACATATATATGTAAGGATGCACAAGTAAATATATACAGGTGTGTTTGGTGTAGCACTGTGTGAGAAAGCAAAAATGTCTAAATTAAACTCAAATATCCAGAGAATCTACTACAACACAACAGAAGAC
>NW_027721485.1:0-319 GCF_054177405.1 Leptonychotes weddellii | reverse complement strand
CCTACCAACCTCCTGTCGTCAGACCGGCCTGTAGATCACCTTCAAAGACCATGCAGACCCAGAAATTCTACAGAAAGCCAGGCTGCTCTGCCCCTGCCCATGTTGCTGCCCCAGGAACATCACTTCTGCCACAGCAGTGTCCCTTGGGTTCTGGCCATCGCCATGAGTGGTGCAAAGCCTTTGGCCCTATCTCTGTTGCAGGTAAAGGCCACGTGTAGCTAATGTCTTTAGGAAGGGGAGCATCAGTGACCACCCTTGAACCTGCTAATTCTAGGAGCTGAATTTCGCTTCTGCTAGCATTTAGCCAAAGGGAAGATTT
>NW_027721484.1:0-319 GCF_054177405.1 Leptonychotes weddellii | reverse complement strand
AATGAAAGCATTAATAGTGACAGTCCCAGAAATACAGATCTTATTCTATCTTACATGTGAAACAACACAGCTACTGAAGAGGCTTCTGCTTGATGTACAGTGTTGCTTAATTAATACAGTAGGTCTGGGCAAAAACAGGATGGCCATCAATTAAGGAAGGAAAATCCAGACCAAGGACAGTGTAAATCCCAGTGAGGTCGGATAAAGGATACCACATACAAAATAAGAAACCAAAGATGGAAGTCATGTCCCAGGATAATGCAGGACAAATCTATGTACACCCTTGTCCTTGCCTCAGGGTTTTCACCTACATTATCTT
>NW_027721483.1:0-319 GCF_054177405.1 Leptonychotes weddellii | reverse complement strand
GCTTAATGACTGAGCCACCCAGGCACCCCCATTTGTGTATTTTTAACTAGGATTGGAGTACATACTGTTTTGAACCCTAGTTTTTTGAAATACTAAAATGATGGGGGCGCCTGGGTGGCACAGTCAGTTGAGCCTCTGACTCTTGGTTTTGGCTCAGGTGATGATCTCGTGGGTCATGGGATCAAGCCCTGTGTTGGGCTTCTGCTCAGTGGAGAGTCTCTCTCTCCCTCTGCCCGTCCCTCCCCCGCCCCCCGCTCATGTTCTCTCTATCTAAAATAACTAAAGTCTTTAAAATAAGTTAAATAAATAAAAAGTCTCC
>NW_027721482.1:0-319 GCF_054177405.1 Leptonychotes weddellii | reverse complement strand
TTTTTTTTAAAGATTTTATTTATTTATGTGACAGAGAGAGACACAGCGAGAGAGGGAACACAAGCAGGGGGAGTGGGAGAGGGAGAAGCAGGCTTCCCCACGGAGCAGGGAGCCCGATGCGGGGCTCGATCCCAGGACCCTGGGATCATGACCTGAGCTGAAGGCAGACGCTTAACGACTGAGCCACCCAGGCGCCCCTATTCAGGTATAACTTACATACATCCAAGTGTAATGTTTAAGGTATACAATCTGGGGGGCGCCTGGGTGTCTCAGTCAGTTAAGTGTCTGACTCTTGATCTCAGCTCAGGTCTTGATCTCA
>NW_027721481.1:0-319 GCF_054177405.1 Leptonychotes weddellii | reverse complement strand
ATTTTTTATTTTTTTTAAAGATTTTATTTATTTATTTGAGACAGAGAGAATGAGAGACAGAGAGCATGAGAGGGAGGAGGGTCAGAGGGAGAAGCAGACTCCCTGCCGAGCAGGGAGCCCGATGCGGGACTCGATCCCGGGACTCCAGGATCATGACCTGAGCCGAAGGCAGTCGCTTAACCAACTGAGCCACCCAGGCACCCCCATCTTTTCCCTTTTTAGATGTTCTTATCACCTAACCAGTAATATTGAACGCTGATGGTTTTGCTTCTTTGACTCTAAATCACCTTGTGAACATTTGGTTGACCTTCTCTTTTCA
>NW_027721480.1:0-5331 GCF_054177405.1 Leptonychotes weddellii | reverse complement strand
TATATATATATACCACATCTTCTTTATCCATTCATCTGTCGATGGACATCTTGGCTCTTTCCACAGTTTGGCTATTGTCAAGTCACCATTTTTAGCTGGAAGCCATCTCTGTTGTTCTGAAATCTGGGACAGCTACCAAATTAACACCCACATGTACTAGTAATGGCAGACTAGGGAATTGGGGGCAGAAGATTTATGCTATATATTTATTCCATTTCTAAGTCATCACCTACAAGCAGATATCTTCCACAAGAACATCAATTCAGTGGCCAAGAGTATCTTGGAAAGAGGAAGCCAAGATATTTTTCATAGTGGTTGGCCTTCCAATATTTTTAATATCTTGAAGTCACCAGATCAATTAAATATCCAATTGCATTCTGCAGTCCCATCTGTTGCTGCTGTCAAGGCCCTTCAGGAACACGGCTACCTTTATAATTTCTCCATCACCCCCAGCAAACCATTTCTTGTTCACAAGATTTACCTTCAGTTGGGTAGAAATTCAGATCCTTCCTCCTATATATCAATTTTCTTTTTGTAAATTTAGATTGTCAGCATCCCAGTGCACACTCACATCATACTAGACTAAGGAATTTTGACAAGTGTGCCCGAGTTTAATAGTGACATCCAAGTTTCCTTTTAAAATTCTAGAAACACATACATAGCTTATCATTTTACATTTAGGTTCTATTATCCATATAGTTTTTTTCTTCAGGTTCTGGCTGGATTTCCTCTTACCTGCCCCTAACCACTGTATACTAGGCAGTGAGTTAGGAGCAAAACTTCCAGAAGCTTAGCATTTGGCCAAAGCCTCAAAATTTCAGCAAGAAGAACAATGCCAAGATTTTGGTTATTTCTGGAAGGTACATGCAAGATAGGGCACTTGAGCAGAGAAGGCTGTTCATGGCTGCAATCTGATACAAGTGCGACTATGGGGACTCAGTATAGGAATGCCTAGATGGTGTGACATTTAATGTGGAGTGTACTCAGTCTTACAGGAAGATTGCCAGGGGCTGTTATATGGCCAACACTTCTGAATAAAATCAGCAGCCTTCTAAGCTCGTAGGTGACTAAACAAATTTCACCAGAGTAATAGAGCATTGATGCTGATGCTGGAAGTGACTATTACCATTCAATAAACATTTATGAGCGACTACTATATGCCAGTCACTGGGTTAAGACCCAAGTATACCAAGATGCATGAGACCTGCTCACCAAAAAGCTAATCCTTTAGGGAAAAGATTATAGTAAAAAGAGGAGCTTATAGAATTCTGTCATTCTACCAATTGGGCTTCATCTAACTCCTTAATAAATACTTATTTTTTTTGGCATTTTTTTAAATTTTTTTTTAAATTTTATTTTATTATGTTATGTTAATCACCATACATTACATCATTAGTTTTTGATGTAGTGTTCCATTATTCATTGTTTGCGTACAACACCCAGTGCTCCATGCAGAACGTGCCCTCTTTAATACCCTTCACCAGGCTAACCCATCCCTCCTACCCCCCTCCCCTCTAGAACCCTCAGTTTGTTTCTCCATAGTCTCTCATGGTTCGTCTTCCCCTCCGATTTCCCCAAGATACAAATGTAGTGATCTGAAGGGGTACATGCACCCCAATGTTTATAGTAGCAATGTGCACAAGAGCCAAACTATGGAAAGAGCCAAGATGTCCATCAGCAGATGAATGGATAAAGAAGATGTGGTATATGTATACACACACACACACACACACACACACACACACACACAGCAGATGAATGGATAAAGAAGATGTGGTATATGTATACACACACACACACACACATACACACACACACTGGAATATTATGCAGCCATCAAAAAAATGAAATCTTGCCATTTGCAATGACGTGGATGGAAATACTGATGTTTTAAAAATTTTTTATTTTAGAAAATTTCAAAGATATATAAAAGTAGAGCAAATAGTATAATGAGCCTGATGTATTCATTACATAGCTTCAAAAATTATTAATACATGGTCAAGCTCTTTTTGTCCATATTCCTTCAACTCTCCCCTCATTGAGATTATTTTAAAGTCCTGAACATCATATAATTTCCTCTGTAAATATTTCAGTTTGTATCCAGAAAATAAGGACTGTCTCTTTTTTAACATACCCACAATACATTATCATTACATGTAAACAAATTTATAATAATTCATCAATATCATCACATCAAATTGATTATTTAAAAAAACTTTTCTTTTTTTTTTTTTGAATTGCAATCCAAGTAAGGTCCATAGTTTGCCATTGGTTGATAGGTTTTCAAAGTGTCTTAAACTATAGCTTCCTCCTACATCTCTTTTTTTTCTCTAATTTTTTGTTGTTGCTTATTTTATAGCTTCCATAGTTTGGATTTTGTGGATTGTATCCCTATATTAAGTTTAAAATATTCCTTTATTTGCTGTATTTCCTATAAATTGGCAGATTTCGAAGCTTATTTCAAGTTAAAATTTTTTTCAACACTACTTCATAGGTGGCATGTTTTTCCATCATGAGGCAAGTAATGTCTTAGTGTCTGTCTCTCGTTTTGTGACATTCATTGGGGGTTACAAAATGGTGATAATTGAATTCTATCATTACTTTTTCATTTACTTTTTGGAATACTTCTATAAAGAGAAACTCTCATCAACTATTTATTTGATTATCCTGTAATATAGACTGATAAGAAGGGCAGGAGAGGCTTGATTCTTTCCCTTTATTTATCAGATTTCAAAATAATGACATGTTTTCCTGGCATTTCCAAAGGTGACCAATTAGTTTAGTTTTAGTATAAATCTCAGCTCATAGTTTTAAGCATATTCAAGTATTTCAGGCCATTGAATCATTATGCTCATATGATGCTTAGATCTATTTCAGACTAGCAGAGTTTATTTAGGTTGATGCTGGAGTACTTTTTTTTTTTTTTTGAGATTTTTTATTTATTCATTTGAGAGAGAGAGAGAGAGTGCGCAAAAGCACAAGCAGAGGAAGGGTCAGAGGGGGAGGGAGAAGCAGACTCCCTGCTGAGTGGGAGCCAGAGGTGGGTGGTGCTTGATCCCAGGACCCAGGACCCTGGGATCATGACCTGAACTGAACTCAACCGACTGAGCCACCCAGATACCCCGATGCCTGAGTACTTTTGACACAACCGTGGTGGTGTTCAATAGCTTCCTTCCTATTTTGAATAATGATGTTCCAGTATTTTTTTTTTTTACATTTCTTGCTGTAGACCCAGGATTAATCATTTTTCCAAAGAGCTCTGTTTGCTTTAAGAGAAAAATGATATTTAGAGATCACAATCTGGACACTAGGGAGCTCATTGCTACCAGGTTGGTCATTGGGTCTTTGCCTTTTAAGTGGTTAGAATTAGGGAATATGTTTTTTGTTGTTGTTAAGATAAAATACATCATGAGTTTATACTTATACTATCAATTCCAAGTTATAACTTGGTTTTTATTTAACTTCATCAGTTGTATATCTGTATCTCCTGGTAATGACACACACACAGATTTCAGTTCTCTATGACACCAGCCTAATCAAACGTTTTATTTTTACCATACAAGGCACACAGTCATCTCAGAAAGCCATTCTAACACTCACCACCTCCAATAAGATTACTGAAAATGATTGAAGGTTTCCGCCCACCCCCCAAGCTCTTCTTGTCCTTAGAATGTATCTCTAATGTACTTTCTTAAGAATATGCAGTTATTGGGGTGCCTGGGTGTCTCAGTTGGTTGAGCATGTGACTCTTGATTTCAGCTCAGGTCATGATCTCAGAGTCCTGGGACCAAGCCCCATGTCAGGGCTCCATGCTCAGTGGGGAGTCTGCTTGCGAATTCTCTCTCCCTCTGCCCTTTCCCCACTCTCTCTCCAAAATAAATAAATAAATCTTTAAAAAAAGAATATACAATTATTGTGTTTTAAAATCCGTTGTTGTAATTTCTCTCTCTCTCTGATTATTCTACCAACTGTAATACCTACAATGTAGTTAGGTTCATTTGTTTACTATTACTTTTAAATTCAGAGATTGCTTTTATTATTTACTTTTGTTTTAATTTTGATGTAAAATATTTAGGTAGTTCTAAAGCCAGACACACAAAACAAGATATATTTATAGAAGTCTTCTATTGCTGTTTTCTCTACCATGTTCCCTCCCTCTTCCTATAACTAGCCATTTAAAGAACATTTTTATCTCATCATATAAAAAAATATAATTACATATATAATATGTTATATGACAATATATATATTAAATAATAATTATTTATTGATCTTTGGACCCAGCTCAACTATAGATGAATACAACTGAGTCAGAAACCCACTTGGAACTGTTAAAAACAAGATAATAGGCCCAAATCAAGTTGCTTATGCTAGGCCTTATGTTACCAAATCAAGGCATAGCTTTTGGTTCTCTCAGAAATGGAGTCTTATGTTAACTAACTAGAATTTAAATAAAAGCTTGAAACAGCAACAACAAAAAAGAAAGAAATGGAATCTTAAACCAGATATTCAGGAATCACCTGATCCGAACTAGTCAGGTAATCTGCCTGATAGACCCCTGGCGTCCCCTAAAGGAAAATAGCCTTGCAGTAACCAATCTGCTTTATTGCCTACTATGACTTCCTTGTTCCTACTCTCTTCTGCCTATAAAAGCCTTTACTTTGTATAGCTCCTTGGAGCTCCTTTCTACTCACTAGATTGTATGCTGCACATTTTGAATCAATTTTTACTCAAACTCTTGAAAATTTTAATATGCTTCAGTTTATCTTTTAACAGAACAGAAGAACTATGCATCTGAGCCCTGCGCAAATCCCTGTCCCACAGAATCATGAGAAATGCTAAACAATTGTTTTAAGTAACCATGTTTTGGAGTGTTTTGTTGTTGTTGTAGACTATACAACATATATCCTGGAATTAATACTATAATAGTGTATAGAGATATGAGTACTTATTTTTTATTTTATTTTTTAAAGATTTTATTTATTTGAGAGAGAGAGAAATAGAGAGAGAGAGAGAGATAGAACAAGCAGGGCAAGAGGGAGAAGGAGAAGCAGACTCCCCACTGAGCAGGGAGGCTGATGCAGGGCTTCATCCCAGGACCCCAGAATCATGACTTGAGTTGAAGGCACTTAACCAACTGAGCCACCAAGGCACCCCAAGTATTTATTTTTTTAATATGTATCAGAAAATAGATTTTTCACCAAATGCAAAGGGTTCACTGCTTGGGGTGCATCAGCAAATAAATCAGCCCAAGTCCTTTTAGTTTGAGCAAATAGTTTTTATTACTTGCAGCAAGTAAGGAGATAGGGAGATAGCTCTCAAAGCACTCTC
>NW_027721479.1:0-319 GCF_054177405.1 Leptonychotes weddellii | reverse complement strand
TTACTATTGTCTTCTGATCCATGAACAATGGGTATCTTTCCATTTATTTAGATCTTTAGTCTCTTTCAACAGTTTTCAGTGTACAAGTCCTGTACTTCTTTTGTTAAATTTGTTCCTAAAATGGGCGCCTGGGTGGCTCAGTTGGTTAAGCGACTGCCTTCGGCTCAGGTCATGATCCTGGAGTCCCTGGATCGAGTCCAGCATCGGGCTCCCTCCTCAGCAGGGAGTCTGCTTCTCCTTCTGACCCTCCCCCCTCTCATGTGCTCTCTCTCATTCTCTCTCTCTCAAATAAATAAATAAAATCTTTAAAAAAAAAAAA
>NW_027721478.1:0-319 GCF_054177405.1 Leptonychotes weddellii | reverse complement strand
CCCCTGAGTTGGGCTCAACTCTGCAGGGCCAGGCTTCTGGGAGGGGCCCTGCTCCCCGGAACGCCCCTCCTGCCACCCCCTTGGTTCTTGGCCAAGTGCCTTGCGGCGCGTTTCTGCTTAAGGACCCCTTCCTGTTTTATCACACAGTTACACTTTTTTTCAGTTTCCTTGGTCTTCTTTCGTGTGGTGACCACAGAGGCTTTCCCCTTGTCCAAGGGACAGAAGGCTCCCCCGAGAGCCGGACAGCCCGCCCGTCCCCTTCAGACCCCCGGGGCATCCCAGGCACAGATGAGGGCTGGGACACCTCCCCCAGACTCCT
>NW_027721477.1:0-319 GCF_054177405.1 Leptonychotes weddellii | reverse complement strand
GTGTAGACACCCCATCTCTGAGCACTCCCACTGACCATGTAGATGGCCCATCTGTGAGAAATCTGGCTGACTGTGTAGATGCCCCGTCTGTGAGCAGTCTCGCTGACCGTTAGCCACCCCGACCAGAAGCAGCCTGGCCACAGGATGACCGGCCGTGTCTTCCGCAGCTGTGAACGACTTTCCCGCAGGAGCCGTGAGAAGGTCCTGGATGTTCTCGTGCCGCAGGGCCAGAGCAGGGGTGCATCCTGCAGTCCTTCCCATGCACTATTTGGCAACACTGTGGTTTGCTGGTTTCCACGTGAGTCAACATCCCTGTACT
>NW_027721476.1:0-319 GCF_054177405.1 Leptonychotes weddellii | reverse complement strand
ATGGGTATTAAGGAGGGCACGTACTGCATAGAGCACTGGGTGTTATACAAAAACAATGAGTCGTGGATCACCACATCAAAAACCAGTGATGTATGGTGACTAACATAACATAATAAAATTAAAAAAAAATCTAGTAATAAAAAGTACAGGTATGTTGTGGTAATTTGGTATATGGTAAAGACAGCATTTCAAATCAGTGGAAAAAAGGGATTATTCATAAATAATGTTGGGATAGTTATCCATTTGGAAAATAAACAGGATCCTTTTATCACGCTTTATACTCAAATTTTAGGTGGTTGGAAATCTATGAAGGTAAAAG
>NW_027721475.1:0-320 GCF_054177405.1 Leptonychotes weddellii | reverse complement strand
GGGGATGTGAACCTAATGAAACTTTCAAGACAGAGGCTGGGAGGTTGTTTACATTTTTGTATATATTATTCAATATAGTCTTGTGCATACTGTATCGCTATACATATTGAAAGACTGTTCTAGGGCGCCTGGGTGGCTCAGTTGGTTAAGCGACTGCCTTCGGCTCAGGTCATGATCCTGGAGTCCCTGGATCGAGTCCCGCATCGGGCTTCCTGCTCGGCAGGGAGTCTGCTTCGTCCTCTGACCCTATCCCCTCTCAGGTGTTCTCTCTCTCTCATTCTCTCTCTCTCAAATAAATAAATAAAATCTTTAAAAAAAAA
>NW_027721474.1:0-320 GCF_054177405.1 Leptonychotes weddellii | reverse complement strand
CTTCCTCTAGGAACTCAACTGACTCAATGCTAATATTTGCTAAGGGCAAAGGCAACCTTAGCTTAACATTAGCCCGACCTCCAGGATCCTATGTCTCCTTTAACATATAAAAATCCTTTGGAGGGCGCCTGGGTGGCTCAGTTGGTTAAGCGACTGCCTTCGGCTCAGGTCATGATCCTGGAGTCCCGGGATCGAGTCCTGCATCGGGCTCCCTGCTCGGCAGGGAGTCTGCTTCTCCCTCTGACCCTCCTCCCTCTCATGCTCTCTGTCTCTCATTCTCTCTGTCTCAAATAAATAAATAAAATCTTTAAAAAAAAAAA
>NW_027721473.1:0-320 GCF_054177405.1 Leptonychotes weddellii | reverse complement strand
TTTTTTTTTTTTAAAGATTTTATTTATTTATTTGACAGAGAGAGGCAGTGAGAGAGGGAACACAAGCAGTGGGAGTGGGAGAGGGAGAAGCAGGCTTCCCGCGGAGCAGGGAGCCCGATGCGGGGCTCGATCCCAGGACCCTGGGACCATGACCTGAGCCGAAGGCAGACGCTTAACGACTGAGCCACCCAGGCGCCCCTGTCCTTTGTTTTTCTTAAAGGAAAGTCATTTTCATTCTTCTTGCCTTACCTGGTAGAAAATATATGTAGTGGTTTTAGAATGATACTATTTGCAATACAGCCTTAATATAAAAAATTTCA
>NW_027721472.1:0-320 GCF_054177405.1 Leptonychotes weddellii | reverse complement strand
CCAAATTTGATAAAAGACATAAATCTACCCATCCCCAAAACTCAACAATCTCTAAACAGAATAAACTCAAGGAGATCTACACTACAACACATCATAGTCATATTGTCAAAAGCCAAACACAGGGGCGCCTGGGTGGCTCAGTTGGTTAAGCGACTGCCTTCGGCTCAGGTCATGATCCTGGAGTCCCAGGATCGAGTCCTGCATCGGGCTCCCTGCTCGGCAGGGAGTCTGCTTCTCCCTCTGACCCTCCTCCCTCTCATGCTCTCTGTCTCTCATTCTCTCTCTCTCAAATAAATAAATAAAATCTTTAAAAAAAAAAA
>NW_027721471.1:0-320 GCF_054177405.1 Leptonychotes weddellii | reverse complement strand
TACAATGAAATGAAATTAGAAATCAACAACTGAAAGAAATTTGGGAAATTCACAAATATATGGAATAAACACACTCCTTAATAACCAATAGGTCAAAGAATAAATAACAGGAGAGACTAGAGGGCACCTGGGTGGCTCAGTTGGTTAAGCGACTGCCTTCGGCTCAGGTCATGATCCTGGAGTCCCGGGATCGAGTCCCGCATCGGGCTCCCTGCTCGGCAGGGAGTCTGCTTCTCCCTCTCCCACTCCCCGTTTGTGTTCCCTCTCTCGCTGTGTCTTTCTCTGTCAAATAAATAAATAAAATCTTTAAAAAAAAAAAA
>NW_027721470.1:0-320 GCF_054177405.1 Leptonychotes weddellii | reverse complement strand
GCGTGTGCTGAAGGGGGATAAGAAGACAGCGATTTCGGGGCGCCTGGGTGGCTCAGTTGGTTAAGCGACTGCCTTCGGCTCAGGTCATGATCCTGGAGTCCCTGGATCGAGTCCCGCATCGGGCTCTCTGCTCGGCGGGAAGCCTGCTTCTCCCTCTCCCACTCCCCCTGCTTGTGTTCCCTCTCTCGCTGTGTCTCTCTCTGTCTAATAAATAAATAAAATCTTAAAAAAAAAAAAAAAGACAGCGGTTTCCTGTCTGCCCCTCCTTGTCTCCCCACCCCATCTCCCCAAAAACAACCACTGTTGACTCTCTTAGCTGA
>NW_027721469.1:0-5331 GCF_054177405.1 Leptonychotes weddellii | reverse complement strand
AAAAAAAAAAATAAAAATATTATATTTATTTCTTAAAGAGAGTGGGCACAAGCGGGGGAGGGAGGGGCAGAGGGAGAGGGAGAAGCAGACTCCCTGCTGAGCAGGGAGCTCAACACTGGGCTGAATCCCAGGACCAGAGATCATAACTTGAGCCAAAGACAGACGCTTAACCGACTGAGCCACCCAGGTGCCCTTATAGATAATTTTTAAAGATATTTTATTAACTGACACCATGGCCCACAAGCACTCATTGAATGAGAATCCATGAATAAGTCTGAGGCTGCAGTCAAATAAAAGATAATAAGTTCTAAAAATAAAAAAAAAAATTCTGTCAATTTTGGTAATACGTAATATTTATTTTGCATGTTGAAATTCAATTGTAAAGTTAAATAATTCTTAGGTAGTTTATGCCATAAAACCAAATACATGCTTTTTTTGCTTCAATTTATTATTCTTCTTCTCTATATAAGTGGCATTAATGTATCCTGGTTTCTTGTTTCTGAACAACCCTCCCCTCAACTATCCTATCAAGCTTTTTCTTTCTTTATCTTACACACACACACGCACACTCATGCCTTAAAATATCCTTTGTATTTTATATGTTATACTTAAGTTTGAATTTATGTGTTATATTTAGGTCACAATTAATTAATTTGAATTTTTCTACAGTTTTTGAAGTTTTTCTCATGCTCTCACATGCTTTGGAGCTATGATCTTCAAATATTTTCGATGGAACAGTCCATCAGTTAAAAATGTTAAATATACACTCCAATATATGCACATTATTTATAAATTACATAATTTATCACTATCATTATAAACAATAGTAAAAATATGAAATGCTCGCAAAAGAAATTTTAAAAGATGTGACAATGTATATATTCTCTCTGTGTATATAGTCTTTCTCTATATATATTCTAGTGGAACTTTGGGAAACCTAGTTCTAGAAATCCTCTGCTTTTTTCTATTCCCATATAATCTCAGAAGTTGTATTGGGTATTCAAAGGCTCTAACAAACCTCATTTTAAGCATTAGATTGAATAGATATGGGGTATACTGCAAGTCAGTGAGTGTGTTTATACATTTATGCACCCAAACGTGTGTATGCATGGTGATGCTGTAGATAGGATTGGCTGGATCAAGAGTTCAAAGTGGCTTAGAGTCATATCCAATGATCTGATCTGAATATTCCTCTTCTGGAAAGGTTAGGGAATGAAATAATTCAGAGGGGCTGTTATAGAGGAAAAAAGAACCAAATAAATAGGAAGGTGACATATGGAATACCTCCAAAGATATCTTGTCAAGTTGATATTTCAGCAGAAATAGATTCACACCATTTATTGTCACTGTCTGATAGAATTCCTTAGTCATGCATACGCTTGCCAATTTTTTTTTTCCCAATAGAGTCCTCAGTGGTGAGTCACCAGATATTATACTATGAAGATATGAGGGGAAGATTAAATGGTTAGAGTGAAAATCATTTAACCCATATTGTTTCTGCATGTGTGAACCAAAAACCCCATAGGAGTTGTTTTTCACAATGTACCAGGTAACTTCCTTTGACTGTTGCATTTAAATCAAGAGCTTCCCACCCCTATCCCTTACCATAGGAGCTCATATTTAACTTGAGTCAAGCCTCCATTCAAATCTGAAGCCAGGCAGGGAAGAGGTGAGATATTCAATGACAGATTCAGGATTTATCAGACTAGCTAGCTTTCATTAAATCTTTAATATAAAAGCCTTCATAATTGCTGATTCCATTTATTTGAGCCCTCTTCTAATTTAAAAGCCTAACACTGTTGAACCGGTTAAGGAATCCATTTAAATGCTGTTATCCAGGAACCAATTCTCTACCTCTTATCTTTGAAAATTTCATGCCAAATATCATGCTGAAATACAGATGTATTGTGTCTACATCATTCCTTTAATGTACTGGTTTAGTAAACTCTCATAAAAAAATAAGAAATAAGATGAGGCTTATCTCACACAACTCAGTAAATCCCTAATGACTTATTAATTATGGCTTTCTTCACAGGACTCCCATTTGATAGATAATTCCTTTATTTTTTTTAAAGATTTTATTTATTTATTTGACAGAGAGAGACACAGCGAGAGAGGGAACACAAGCAGGGGGAGTGGGAGAGGGAGAAGCAGGCTTCCCGCTGAGCAGGGAGCCCGATGTGGGGCTCGATCCCAGAACCCTGGGATCATGACCTGAGCCGAAGGCAGACGCTTAACGACTGAGCCACCCAGGCACCCCTAGATAATTCATTTAAATTCAAGGATATTTTGGGGATCAAATTTTACCTCACCAAGTCATAGTACATGTAATCTAGCTTATCTAAAAAACAAAAACAAATAAACACTCACTATTACCTGGCATTAGGCTCTCTATCCTTGGGCTCTAGTATTTCTTTATGACTTGATCTAGAGAAAAATAAAGGACAGCAATCAGTTTTGCTGTTTCATTCTGGATTGAATTTTTCTTGTTTTTTTCTTCTGAGCAGTCAACCACTTCATAAAGGTGTCTGAGTTGTTAGATGTTGAGAGAAAAATGGGGAAAAAAGGAAGTTAATTTGCTACCTTCCCAGAACACAGGTGAAGTTTTAAGCAACTTTGTATTCAAAATTGCTGGTAAAAAAATCACACATCAGAATCCAAGTGTGAAGATGAGGTGGAGTGTGGGTCTAGCAAGGTGGTTGGTTTGTCTCTGCATAAACCATGTGCAGTGTTTATGAAATAGGGACCCACTTCTCAAACTTTCAAGATTTTCTTAATTGGAATTTTTTTAATTGGGTAGACTTCCCATTGCAACTTCCCTTCTTCCTTACCCATCACCAGGCCCTCATTAACCCCTTTCTTTTCTGTAAGTCCTCCCTTATCCCAGATACGCCTTTCAAGAGTTAATATTCGCTCAATAACTTTTGTTTCCTTTCTTTTCAGTCCATAGCTTTCATGCCTGAACTCATCTACTCTTGTAGTTTCAGGGATTATTTCTATCTAGTGACACTCAAATCAATATGTCCTCTTAAGATCTCATTCTTGAGAATCATATCAGCATATCTATTTGATAGCACATTAGCTTCTCAACTTCCAATATATTAAAACTGAACTCACAATATTTTTCCACAAATTTACTTTTCTTTTTCTCGTTTCTACAAAAAGTGCCATCTACCCAGTTTCACAAAAAGAAACCTGGAAAATATCTTGGATTCCTCTCTCAACTCTCTTATTATACCATCCATGAAGTCTTGTTAATTCTACTTCTGGACAGGTGAGGAATGTCACAGGAAGTAAGAAAAAGTGTAACATGTATTTTAAACCCCTTTGAAACACTTCAGTGGAAACTAAATTCATTAAGAGAAACAAAATGATCATTGTAGTCTAAAACAAAGACAAAAAGATAATTCATCCCTAAGCAAAAGCTAATGCCATAGTGTTTTATCATTAAGTTCATTGTATTTTTACTATAAACTCCAATCTCTTTAATTTTATTTCATTAATACCATAACATTTATTGCCCATAATATATATGCATGTATCTTTGTAGAGCCATTATATATTATTTCCCAATAACCATGGCAAGTTTAATGTTCAAAAATTTCCATTATGTGAGAAAAATCAGTGAGAAAATAATTATGTACCATAACTGCTTCCACATGTTTTAATTTAAAAGATCTATTTTGGGGGGCACCTGGGTTGCTCAGTTGGTTAACCGTCTGCCTTCGGCTCAGGTCATGATCCCAGGGTCCTGGAGTCGAGCCCCGTGTTGGCTCCCAGCTCAGCGGGTGGTCTGCTTCTCCCTCTCTTCCCTGTTTGTGCTCTCTCTCGCTATCTCTGTCACTCACTGTCTCTCTCTCAACTAAATAAAAAAATCTTTCCTTTTTTATATTAAGTTTTTTATTTTAATTCGAGTATAATTAGTAGTGTTACATTAGTTTCAGGTGTGCAATATAGTGATTCAACAATTTTGTACATCGTTACTTAGTTCTCATCATGATTTAAGTGTACTTACTCTTAATCCCCTTCACTTATTTCACCCATCTGCCTGCTTGCCTCCCCTCTGATAGGCTTTATTTTAAATGAGTACTCTCAGTTAAAGTTACTGTTTTATTTTGTATTTTTTTATTTTTAATTGTTATGTTAATCACCATACATTACATCATTAGTTTTAGATGAAGTGTTCCATGATTCATTGTTTGTGCATAACACCCAGTGCTCCATGCAGAACGTGCCCTCCTCAATACCCACCACCAGTCTAACCCATCCTCCCACCCCCTTCTCCTCTAGAACCCTCAGTTTGTTTTTCAGAGTCCATCGTCTCTCATGGTTCGTCTCCCACTCCGATTCCCCCCCTTCATTCTTCCCCTCCTACTATCTTCTTCTTTTTTTTCTTTTTCTTAACATATATTGCATTATTTGTTTCAGAGGTACAGATCTGAGATTCAACAGTCTTGCACAATTCACAGCGCTTACCAGAGCACATACCCTCCCCAGTGTCTATCACCCAGTCACCCCATCCCTCCCACCCCAACCCCCACTCCAGCAAACCTCAGTTTATTTCCTGAGATAAAGAATTCCTCATATCAGTGAGGTCATATGATACATGTCTTTCCCGGTTTGACTTATTTCGCTCAGCATAATACCCTCCAGTTCCATCCATGTGGTTGCCAATGGCAAAGGCTGCATAATATTCCATTGTATATATATACCACCTCTTCTTTATCCATTCATCTGTTGATGGACATCTTGGCTCTTTCCATAGTTTGGCGATTGTGGACATTGCTGCTATAAACATCGGGGTGCACGTACCCCTTCGGATCCCTCCTTTTGTATCTTTGGGGTAAATGATAGTCGCTGTAGGTTTTTCATAGATGGCTTTTATGATATTGAGGCATGTACCATCTATCCCTATACTCTGAAGAGTTTTGATCAAGAAAGAATGCTGTACTTTGTCAAATGCTTTTTCTGCATCTATTGAGAGGATCATATGGTTGTTGTTCTTTCTTTTGTTAATGTATTGTATCACGTTGATTGATTTGTGGATGTTGAAACAATCTTGCACCCCAGGGATAAATCCCACTTGGTCATGGTGAATAATCCTTTTAATGTACTGTTGGATCCTATTGGCTAGTATTTTGGTGAGAATTTTTGCATCCATGTTCATTAAGGATATTGGTCTGTAACTCTCCTTTTTGATGGGGTCTTTGTCTGGTTTGGGGATCAAGGTAATGGTGGTCTCATAAAGTGAGTTTGGAAGTTTTCCTTCCATTTCTATTTTTTGGAACAGTTTCAGAAGAATGGATATTAATGCTTCTTTAAATGTTTGGT
>NW_027721468.1:0-14338 GCF_054177405.1 Leptonychotes weddellii | reverse complement strand
AAGTGAGCCCATGGGAAAAAAAATTTTTAAAAATTAAAAAAAAAAAGAAAGTGAGCCCGTGGGGAAAAAAATTTTTTTTAAATTAAAAAAAAAAAAAAGAAAGTGAGCCCATGGGAAAAAAAATTTTAAAAATTAAAAAAAAAAAAGAAAGTGAGCCTGTGGGGAAAAAAATTTTTAAAAAATTAAAAAAAAAAAAGAAAGTGAGCCCGTGGGGAAAAAAAATTTTTTTTTAGTTAAAAAAAAAAAAGAAAGTGAGCCCGTGGGAAGCCTGCTGGCAGCGCCTTGCTGCATGACCAGTTATAGCGGTTTTCTCTAAGAAGAGTCCTTGAGTGATTGTTGGTGTCAAGGACTGAACTAGCTATGTGTGGCAGGCATCTTTTCGAGAATGAACGAAGTGAGCCTGTCACTTCAAGGAAAACAACGAACAGTACTATTTACTGAACGAGAAACTTCAAGCTTTTAAAGGGAAATTAGAATTTTGGGAAACTTGTATTTATTCCCATGAGCCTGACAGCTTCCCAATACTTACAGACTTTTCTGATGAGATCAGTGGGGATATTAACAAATGTTGCCACTATGCCTCTTTTTTTAAAAAAAAAAAGATTTTATTTATTCATTTGAGAGAGAGAGCGTGCGAGTGAGAG
The DNA here is from genome assembly GCF_054177405.1 of Leptonychotes weddellii. Lineage (NCBI taxonomy): Eukaryota > Metazoa > Chordata > Mammalia > Carnivora > Phocidae > Leptonychotes > Leptonychotes weddellii. Next base: position 13,694 of record NW_027721468.1, on the reverse strand, counting down.
AGAAAGCATGAGCAGGAGGGGCAGAGGGAGAGGGAGAAGCAGACTCCCCACTGAGCAGGGAGCCTGACCCAGGACTCAATCCCAGGACCCTGAAATCATGACCTGAGCCAAAGGCAGACATTTAACCGTGTGAGCCACGCAGGCGCCCCGCACTTGCATGCCTCTTATAATTATATGTTCATTTGCATCCTTACTCATTTAATCCCTGTCCCACTCAGCCAAATCTCCAACTGGTTTTTCAATGGCAGGGACCAAGGTATACCTAGAATATGGCTTAGCGCTTGGCACAGAGTAGGACCTCAATAAAAATCACTGGAGAAATGTACAAACGAGTGAATGAATAGATGACATGACTGTTCTTTTTCCGTAATCCTTCTAAATCCCCCTTGGAATTTCCTCGACATCTGTGTCAATTTGCTCATTATAATGGCCCAGGCCAAACGTACATAAAAGCATCAAAGAGTAATATGTATTTCACACTCCTAAATAGCAGCTGAAATCAGCGTTGAAGAAAAACAACCAAAACAGACACACACATAGAGAGAAAGAGAAACGAGCACTGGTTTCCATGACATTTCCCTATTTATTTAAAATGTTAGGAAAATGGATATACCACAAAGGCCTAGAAGCAATCATTAGTCAAAGATGAAAAGCCCAACTGCAAATCTGCTGAAAACCACAAATTCAACAATTGCATTGGCTGAGTTAGAAATGACCCAGCATTAATGATAAACTCAAATGTTCCTGGATCGAGAAAGAAGGGATAGATGGAAAATAAGTTTTAATTTTTTTTTTAGATTCCTTTCTTTTAAGGGAAAAAAAAGTAAAGCAAAACAAAAACCAATATCTGCATTCCATGTCCCATCCCAGCTGTAATGATTTAAGTAAATAATCTCTCAGTAATTAGAGAGGAAATTGGAAGTGATCCTTTGTGATGGCATTGGTGTGATAATGAAATTAAATACCCTCTAGACCCTGATCTAAGTGGAGAATTATAGAGTGGACAGTTAATCTATCAAGGCAGGAAGTTTTTCCAAGAGGGCAAAATCCTTCCTCTGACATTTGCATGAAATTAAAAGTCCATCAACATGTGGATGAATTATTTTGCTCATTAGTGCAAGCAGAGTAATCCTCTAGGCAGGAAGGTGGCTGGGAACTTAGATACACGGGGACCCCAGAAGGCTTAGCACTAAAAGAAGGCAGATCAGTGATGTGTGCAATTTACATCACGGTCACTCCAAACTGACCTTTGAGATCATGGAGAACAAAAGGGTAGTAGAGTTACTACACATAGTTGTCAAGAGGGCTAAACATGAAAGCATATTTTAGGAAGACTACTTACAATAAAGCTAATATGATTTATACTTGCCCAATAAGAACGTTCCTTAAAGGAATACAGGCCAAAATGGAAATCATATCCCCAGGGCACATGAGCACTTACGAACACACACAAAAGACATAATTTTAGCTCCGATGTCATCCTTCTAAAGAATTTCCATGGCTCACCCCAGTCATTGGCAGATAATTCTTTCCCTAAATTCTGGGATGATTAGGAGAAAATTAATGAATTTAAGTGAGGCCATAGAAAAGATTTCTTTGAAATAACCTCCTGGTTATAGGGTAGAGTTATGTCCTACAAAATTTCTCCCCTGCAGAGAAGAAAAAAAAAAAAAGCAATGGAAATAAGTATAATGTGTGTCTAGTAAACGTCAAATACTGTGCTTGGTGCTGGGGACCCAGAAGTCCAACAAAAAGTCCATCTGCTCTAGCAGTTTAGAACAGTCTAGCAGGAGAGAAAAATTAAAAAAAATAAAAAGTCAGAAATAGCTATCTTAGGGCGCCTGGGTGGCTCAGTTGGTTAAGCGTCTGCCTTCGGCTCAGGTCATGATCCTGAGGTCCTGGGATGGAGCCCTGCATTGGGCTCCCTGCTCAGTGGGGAGCCTGGTTCTCCCTCCCTCTCTGCACCTCCCCCTGCTTGTGCTCTCTCTCTGTCAAATAAATAAATAAAAATCTTAAAAAGAAAAAAAAAAAAGAAAGAAAGAAATAGCTATCTTGTGTTATGCCAGAGCAAGGCACTAATTCATGGTGGGGAGGCCAGGGGCATCAGGGAGGCCTCCCGAAAAAGGCATCATTTACAGAGAATCTCTATGAACAAGAGTTAACCAGGTGGACAAGAGCAGAAGAAGGCAAGTTCTATCAGAGAGCTTCGAATTCAAACAGCATTATCGCAGACACCTGCTTCTCCTCATTGGTTTCTAATGACAATGAATGGTCTACGGCCATCCCACCCTGAGCGCGCCCGATCTCATCTAATGCCAATGAATGGCACCACGGTGTCCATACAGATCCCTACAAGTCTGGGCTTCAGACCCAGCCACCTGTCTTAAAACTAGAAAACTGAGTGTACTAGATTGAAAGGATTTCCCCCCGCCAAAAAATTTATGTTCACCCAGAACCTGCACATGTGACCTTCTTTGGAAATAGGGTCTTTGCAGATGTAATCAAGGCTAAGATGAGGTCATACTGGGTTAAGGTGGGCCCTAAATCCAGGGACCAGGGTCCTCATGCACTGAGTGCAATTTGGATGCAGGGACACAGAGCACAAGAGGCCATGTGATGATGGACAGAGAGACCTGCCAAAAAACACCAAAGACTAAAGCAACCATCAGAAGCTGGGAGAGAAAACCGGAACAGATTCTCCCTCAGAGGCCCCCAGAAGGAACCAAACCTGCCAACATTTTTTTTTAATTTCTGGTCTCTAGATCTAGATTAGAGAAACGATGAGAGGGGATCGATGTCTACCGTCAGAAGCTACCCCATTTGGGGCACTTTGTTATGGCGGCCATAGGAAGTGAATACACTGAGGAATAGCAAAAAGGACATAAAGATGAAAGTAAAAAGTTTGCCCCAAATCTTATCACCGAGAGAATACTGTCACTATTGTTTGGCAACGTGTCTCCATACATATGTACAGAGAAAAGAGTAGATAGGTGAGGTTATCTTTTAAAACTTTCTTTCCATTTTGAAAGTCCTGGCAAGAGTGTAGGGACCCGAGTATTCTTACGCGTGCTTGACGTGGGGGTTGGTACAGTTGATCAGGCAATTTGGCCGGATTTAATTCAGTCAAAAGTGCATAAACCCTCTGACTCAGCAATTCCACATGTTATCATTGAACTCGGCCAAACATGTGTGTGCAAGGATCTTCATCACACACTGGCAATAACTAAAAATGTCCATTGTTCTGGGAAGGGCTAAGTAGGTTAAGTTGAAATATGCCTTAGCCCATTTGGGCTTCTCTAACAAAACACCACAGACTGGGTCGCTTATCAACAACACCAATTTGTTTCTCACAGTTCGGAGGCTGGAAGTCCGAGGTTAAGGGCCCAGCGTGGTCAGGTGAGAGCCCCCTTTCAGGTCACGGACTTCTCGCTGTCACTTCACTTGGCAGAGAGGACTAGGGAACTCTCTGGAGCCCAATCACACTGGGGGTTAGGAGGTCGACTTATGAATTGGGGGGGGGGGCGGGACACAAACATTCAGGCCATAGCATGATCCATTTAGACTATGCTTCAGGTAAAAATGAGCCAGAACAAGACATACGGTTGAATGAAAAAAAAAGCAAGTTGCAGAACAAACCCAGCCCCACTTACCACACAGCCTTACTTCAGCAGTGAAGTGATAGATAAGCCTGATGCGTTCAGAGCACAATGAGGAGGCCGGTGCAGGGAGGCGGAGCTGGGGGCAGGTTGGGGGCTGACAGGCCTCTAGCGCCCGGGATTGGATGAGGTGGGAAGGCAGACCCTGGGACTCTCTGACATTTAAAGGACTAAGGATCCTGCAAAGCAGATGGAGGAGCAGAAACTGCCCAGCAGGAAGAGAAGTCGGGGGCAAGGTGTCCCAGGAGACTGGAATCCAAATGAGCAGAGTGCCCAGAAGGAAGGGGGAGAGATCGGTTGTGTCATACAAAACAAACATGGACTGGCTCCTGAGCCCTAGGACGCCGGGAACAGAGGCTAAGTGCCCCCCTCACAGGTAGCTCTGCAGGACTGAACTTAGTTCTCGCAGACTGAAGTGTGCCCGGGGCCTCTGGGGCCTGGCAGAGGTGCAGACTTGGCCTGCAGGAGGTGTGAGGAGGAGCCTGAGGCTCCAAGAAGCCCACCAGCCAGGGCTGGGGACCACATTTTGAGTTTAGACCCAAACCCCGAAAATCAACATACATGCACAATCACGGCTGAGGAAATATTCAGGGAAACCTCAGAATATTTTTTCCACTTTCTTCCCTCTAAACATAAACCCGGCTCTTCTTCCCATGCACTGATTTCTCCCCAGTCAGATTTTTTTCCCTCCCTGAGGATCTTGAGGCTTCGTGATGCCAAAGCTCTTCTAACACAATGTCTTTGCGAACTGTCCTTGGGGTCCTAATGTTGACCCCAAAGAGATTCGGCTGACACCTAATCCAGATGGGCTGTCCCCCAACCCCCAGCAAATCCCAGCCTTCCGGGAGTGCCCATCACATTCCTGCGAGGTCTAGAACCACTCCCCCGAATCCCTGAAGATTTGGGGGCCATGTTTCTCCTGAATCAGTCTCGTGGCCTGTTTTGCCACCACTATGGCTTCCAAATCCTCTTTTGTCAACCACACAACACACTGCCCACCACCTTCCCACCCGCTTCTCTCTCTCTTCGACCCCTCTTCACATCCCCTACCCCTTCCTGCCCGGCTGCCCCCATACGGTCAACATCCCTCTTGTTTTCTTCCCCGGAACCATGTCTCCTCTTGGTCTCAATCCCCATCCCCACTGGGGTTCTACCTTCTTCTGTCAAGGATCCTAGCACAAAGCTTCCACTCCTCTGGGGCAGAAACCAGCCGTCCCCGCAACGCAGGGCCGCACCTTTCCAAGAGCATGTGTCCTTCCCACCACAGAGGCAGAAAAGAACAGTCCTTGCGGTGAATCGGCAGGATTCATGTGGTCAAAACAGTCCAGCCCCTTGGATGCACTGGCACAGCTGGTCTGAACCTGTTTCCAAAAATCCTGTATGTCCGCAGAAGCCAACATCTGCCAATACTTGAGCCATGCGTCAAGATCATAAACGTTGTAGGGGCGCCTGGGGGGCTCAGTCAGTTAAGTGTCTGCTTTCGGCTCAGGTCATGATCCCAGGGTCCTGGGATCAAGTCCCACATCGGGATCCCCACTTGGTGGGGAGTCTGCTTCTCCCTCTGCTCCTCCTCCCCCTGCTCCTCCTCCCCCACTCGTACTCACACTCTCTCTCTCTCTCTCTCGTGCACGTGCGCAAAAATAAATAAAATGTTTTAAAAAAAAAAGATCATAAACATTGCTTAGTAAATACTCATGAACAGGGGACTGCTGCAAATCTTCATACTTGTTTGCATTTGGAATTCTTAATACCTCCCCAAAGCTTCATTCGTTCAACCCATCACTGGCCTCTCCTCTCTCTGAACTCGTTTTCTTTTGCAAGCCCCTAAGAAGGGAGAAGCGAGATAAAACCATTCATCTCTCAGTGATTTCAGCTCGGGGGGGAGCACAAATCTCAAGGCTCAGCTCCCAAGGGCGCATGCATTCCCCAGAGATCACTCCCTCTTTTCATTTGTCCCCATCCACCTGTCTGTCTCCTGGGTCCCATGGCAAAGAGGAGCGGTAACCTGTCCAAAAATGTCATTTCCCACTACCCATGTGTAGCGGTAGCTGAAAGACAGAGTTGAAGAGACTTGTCCCTGACCTCTGCATGGCTCCAGTCGACTGGCTCCAAACTCATCACTCCCCCGCTTAAAATTCCGGGTGGCTCCTGCTGAGTACAGAACAGAAGTCACCTCTGCTGATAGCTGTGGCCTTCCAACCTGGCCCCACAGGACCTCCCGTTGCCATCACCTGTCCTTTCCTATATTCCAGGGACACAAGTCAAGGTCAAAAGTGGAGGAGAGAGAATTGGAATCCAGACCAAAATTATTCTGCAAGGTCTTTTCCAAAACATACATGCACATACCCTCACACGTACACAGACACACACAATCATACACAAACCCTACACACACTCTCTCACACACACACACACACCCTCACATACACACACACCCTCACATACACAACGCCGCACATGATATGCATACAGAGGACGGTGCATCTACAGGACGGTGTGTCCACCCTGCCCTTTTCCCTAGCAGATGGTTTGCACAGAGAAACAAGGAGGGTAGCAGGTGATTTGGGAAAAGGTCAAGAACAGGGAAGTGTGTTTCCCCACAAATCAAAGGGACTTAACCCCCTGGTCCCCATGCTGTAGGCTGTAAGCCTGTGTGGCAGTTCCATCCACCACCCTGACCTCCCCTGCGACCAGAGGTCCCCCCTTGTGGCCTCCTCAGGACCAGACAAATGTGGGGTCACCATGTCCAACGCTCACATGCAACAGTGATGTAGGACCAGGATCATCATGATGTCAGCCGCTCACCTAAAATGAGCAAATGGCTTCTTGTACAGGACAGGTGATTGGTATTCATTTTGCTGTCAGCGAATCCATAAGAAGAAAAAGTCAACAACGAGACCCGATGTGGGGGAAGAGGTCAAATATAAGTCTAGGATGCTGGATACGGCGGCAGCAGGACCGGCACGAGGGGAGGAGGCTCTGGCACTTTAGAGAAGCCCTCCAGGGCCTCTAAGTAAACCCTTCTGGCTCCTCGCCGGGGGCCGAGTCCTGCTACCCGGGGCTTTTCCTCAAGCTGCAGCCTGGCTACCAGGAAACCTGGGTCATCCCCAAAGCTCTATTCGGAACCCTAAAATACAAGACCTAGAACAGACCTCTTAGCCAGATTCTCGGCAAATTCTCTGCACTTGACGGAGAAAACTGAGCTCCAGAGAAAGGGAATTGACTCATCCTACGCCCAAAGCCCAAAGGCCGTGACCATTTAGTGGCAGAATACGGACTGAAATCACATTGGGGGGACTATCCTTCCCATGTCACCTCCATCCCTTGCACGGCCTGAAAACTCTTCATCCTTCAAGCCTCAGTCAGATGGACACCTCCTCTGGGAAGCCTTCCTAACCTCCTCGCTTCTTCCAGTTAGAGCTAGAGACCCTCTCCCCTCAACCTCATTAGAGAACTCAAATCCAGGTGGATCGCTCTGACTCTTCGTGTCTCCACACAGTGGACATGGGCACCTGGAACAAAGGAAGGATGTCTAGTTCATTTTCCGAACCCGGTACCCGGCACTGGGTATGGTCCAGTCAATGGAAAGTATAATGAAGGGCACATCTGGGTCAGCAAGGAGCGCTCTCTGCATGTACCACGTGACCCTCTCATTCTCGCTATCTGAGCTGAATCCAAACTGGGTCATATACTCTCCATACCACTCAGTTCAACCTTTAACTGTTTCCTAAATGTTTTGTGCTCTTGGCTTTTGTGCTCCCGACTGGACTGTGGGAGCTGGTATGACACATGGCAGGTCTCTCCCAGAAGGCCTGGCACGGGGGATCTCAGCATCGGCTGCATGGCGAGACCACCTGGGGAGCTGTAACACCCACCCAGTACCCCAGGCCACCGCCCTGGGAGTGGGACCCGGGCATCAGATTTTTAACTTCCCGGGTTGGTCCCAGCATACAGCCAAGATTAAGAAACACATTCCTGGAAAAATATACTACCAGAAATTGCTTGTTGATTCAGCCGGTTCTGCATGCGGGTAATACAATATAATAAATAAAATAGAATAGAATACAATAGTGAATGATAGTGCAAGAGACACACAGAATAAAAGAGAAAGAGGTTGTTCAGCATTGCGTAGCCAGGGTAACTCACCCTGAGCAATGTGGACATTTTAGGCAAGATCATTCTTTGTTACAGGAGCTGCCCTGTGCTTTGGAGGATATCTAGCAGCATTCCTGGCTTTAACCCATTAGACACCAATAGGAAACCCTCCCTTCTCCCCCCCCCCAAGGTTGTGACAACCAAAATGTCTCCAGACACTGCCAGATGTCCCTGGGGATGGGGGAGCAAAATCACCCTTGGATGAGAACTACTGAGGTAGGCTAGCCACCAAATAATTTATTGCATCGTTATTTCCCATTTCAACTGTAGGTCACATGAGCACTTTTCCAAATTTGGCTGAGTGGCAGAGGGTTCTGGACACTGGGGTCAGTGTCTCGGTGAGGGACATGCAGGACTGGGCTGGACGCAGGATGGATGGAAAATGGTTGGTGAGGTCAGCGGGGAGTTCCGAGGCAAGAGAGAATCACACAGAACTAGATAAGGCAGGTTCAAGGCAGTTAAGTCATTGGTGATCAGCCTATAAAAGATGATCAAAAACAGAACAAAACCAAAAAAGCCAGACATTCAGTAAAATCACAAGGTTGTCACAGGTGAAGGCCAGTGGCGACCAGAGGCCAGGAGGAAGGAAATGGTCGGAGAAGGGGCTCTTGGAAGTTCTGGGCAGGGAAAGACCTCGCCAAGCCATGGTTGGGGACACAAGTCTAGAACGGCATGGAGGCCGACATGGGGCCGGGGGCTGGGGGCGGAGCGCGGGAGGCAGGAAGCTGATCTGCAATGGTTCAACCCCACCTGCTGCAACAGTCCAAACTCACCTGTTGCCGGACGCCTAAGATGCCTTCAGTCCCTGTGAAGACTGCTCTTCCCCAGCCAGAGCTCAGAAAAGCCAGAGGCAGGTGCCAGCAGAGAAAATGCCCAGTGGCCAATTCCACTGCTGATTAGAGCCTGTCTCCTGGGCACCTGGAGGGGAGCAGCTTCTTGACTTCTCCCAGACTCCTAGGGCCCCTGAGGAAGAACTTCTGGAACGGCCCCTCCAGACAAAAGCACAAGGGACCAGTTAGAGCCCCCAGGGACCCTGGAGCCAGGCATCCTGCTCCCCACACTCTCTCGGTTTCCCCAATATCTCCCCACATTCCTTCTCAGCCCCTTCGAGTTCCTCCTCTTCGGCTCACCTCTGAACGTTGGCATCCCCACACTTCAATCCGGGGCCTCTTCTCTTCTAACCACTTCTCAAACCTTCTGTCTAACGCTCCAGTCTGCACTCCCCCATTTGAAAACTCCCATTGTCTTCCACTGGACACAAGATAAAGTCCAAGGTACTCCAGCCCTTCCTGATCTTGCACCTGCCCCCCTCCAAGTCCCCTTCTACCCTGCACTTAGATAGTCCAAGTCACATCTGACTGAAAGGAAGGAAGGAAGGAAGGAAGGCAGGCAGGGAAGCCATATTCACTCTTGACAGCCTGAAGTCCCTGACTCATTTCTAAGCCACGCTGTATAACAGCCATTCACTGACTTCTCTGTGTCTGCTACCAACTCTGAGCAGAATTCCAGGCAACAGTCTCTGCAGCTTGCCTGGTCCCCGGTACGTAATACTCAAAGGAGTAGTTACTGTTTGTTGAGTATGATTATAAGTGCCTTACTAGGAATTCCTTTACTTCATCCTTATAAAGTAGTTATTTTATGTTATTATTCAGAATAATAACATTATAAGAATGTAAGCAATATTCATTGTTACCCCATCTTATAGACAAGACTCCAGAGGTACAGGAACATGAGGAGCGGCACCCAAGTTCACACGGGTAGAAAAGGGGGAGCCTCGCCCACACAGTCTGACCCAGGGCCAGCACTCTTCTGCACTGTGCAACACTGCTTCTTTTTTTTCTATTTAATACTGCATCTGAATAAGAGACTTTTATATGAGCTAATCCTGGTAAAAATACCAGGGATACCAGTACTCCTGCCCCAGGATGGGGAGACAAGCCAGGCCAGGGCCAGCAGGGTCTGATTGCACCCACCACAAGTCACAAAGTGAAGGCAGGGACGGTGTCCTGGTTCAGAAAGACGAGGCAGATGGACACCATAGACCCAGAGGGCAGGTCTGAGGCTAAAGACCGAAATCAGCGGCGCGAGGTGAGGGCAGAACCCCACAGGCAGCGGGGCAGAGGGTCTGCCTGTCCAGACAGAGCTCGGTTGGCTGAGGATGCTGGTCTGGCTTGCTGGTCACCCAGGAGAAGGGGGGAAGATGCGGTCGGCACCAGCTACAACACACAGCTCCCTAGCATCCCGTTCAGGGGCGACATCCCGCAGCCCAAGGGAGATCCTGGGACTCTGGCCATCAGCCCCACTGTGTGCATTGTAAATACTGTGTGCAGAGCAGGCGAGCGGGGCTGGCCTCTCCGGAGGAGAAAAGGCGTGAGGAAAAGGTTGAGCTCCCCATGAGCAGGGCAGCGATGGCCCCTTCCCTGCAAGTAACGGGACGCCTGGACTCACCCGCATGGGCTCGTCAGGGAAGCCGGGTTTGCTGGGCCTGTCCTGGCGTCGGGACCTGAGGAGCTGCTTGGCCTGCTTTTCCGTCAGAATCGGGGAGGACCCTGAAAAAGCCAGGAAGGGGCCTGAGGGACTCTCGGCACACCTGCGCATGCTCCAGCTCACAGGCCAAGACCAAGGATTTGCAAGTTCAATTTCGGTCAAACACAAAAGTTCTTTCACAGGGACCCATCCCAAAGGACATGGCATTCCAGAGGGCTCCGGGAAGAATTCTGAATTGTTCCTGACATGGGAAACCGAGAACAAAAGCTGCACAACTTAGACTTACCTATTGCAATGGTGCGTTTCTTAAAAAGTGGGAGCTTAACATAAGAATAAAAAAAAAAAAGTGGGAGCTAATTTAATGAATATGGGGTTTTTCTTTTCCTTCTTTTTTAAGTCATCTCTCTACCCAACGTGGGGCTTGAACTCATGACGCTGAGACCAAGAGTCCCACGCTCTACCAACTAAGCCAGCCAGATGCCCCTGGATAAGTTTTTTAAAACATATTTTCCTCAGTTCCCTGGTCAATATGTTTCTTGTCCCTTAAGTTTGCTTTGATGGTTTTTTTTCTTTAAATCCCCAAAACACTAAATCAACTAAAACTTGTTACTGGAAGATTCTCCATGAGAACAAGATTGTGCTAAACTTGATAATCACACGTGATCCCTCAAAGAAGATATTATGATAATAAAATTATATTGTTTATAATCAAACATAAACTCCAAATGATATCATCACATAAAAGTCTGTGAAGTCTTGATGATCTCATATGAACTCTAAAAGATGGTACAGTTGGGGCGCCTGGGTGGCTCAGTCGGTCAAGCGTCTGCCTTTGGCTCAGGTCATGATCCCAGGGTCCTGGGATCGAGCCCCGCATCAGGCTCCCTGCTTAGTGGGGAGTCTGCTTCTCCCTCTGCCCTTCCCCTCTGCTCGTGCTCTCTCTCTGGCTCTCTCTGGCTCTCTCTCAAATAAATAAATAAATAAAATCTCTAAAAAATAATAAAATAAAATAAAAGATGGTATAGTTAAAGATTTATCAGCATTTCTGAGAATTAATATTCAAGCACATTTAAAGATTTTAAAAAATAATCTATCTCTAATGATAGCAATTCTGGGAGTCTGCTCTTGGCAGGGGGAGCATTGAATTATCATATATTACATATTCTTTGACATGAAAAAAAATTTTAAATATAAAATAGACTTACTCCAGTTTATCATGTCAGCAGAGAAACAGGCCATTTTCAGAGTGGATGCTCACCTGTGAAGCAAGTCAGTAAGGTAAGGGAGAGGACGAGCACAAAAAGCTTCTCCATCCTGCCTTGGTTCCTGTCTCAGCCTCTTGCAGAATGAATGCCCCCGCCCCCGCCGCCCCAATGGGCCAGCCTACTTGGAGGAAGCCATGTCCAGCCCCAGGCTTGTTTACACTGTGACTAACTACATTTACGGTATGATGCTAAGTGCATCTGACTCTGAGTTTTTAGTATGACCACTAAACTATTTTCCTCTGAATCCCTGTCAATTTTCATCCTGAGCAAGGAAATTACCCCTCTGTGATGTGAATTTCAGTGCATGAATTTGAGAAAGCAACACTGATACTCGCTTCATTTAAACAGACACAGCTACATCATACAGTAGTTTGTGTCTGTAGCTTCCGAGTATGCTCCTACTGTTTGCATCTCTTTCATTAATCACCTCTTACATTTGTCCATTGTATGGCATTTCTCCAAAGTCGGTTCACCAATTTGATTTGACCTTCCTGAGAGTTTCAAAGGTAGGCGGGGAAATTGGCAAGGGGCACAGCAAAGGGGAAAATTTTTTTTCAGCTGACAGTGGAGCCAGAAAGACCAGGGTTCATGTCCTGGCTTCACCTCTTTCTAGCAACGTAACCTTCAGTAAATCCTTACCCTTCCTGAAACTCGGTTTCCTCCCTATCTTGTGGGTGTGATTAAAGATGAGGGATAAGTGGCAGCTAGCACCAGTAAGGACGTGAGGTTTGGAAAGACGGAACCATGATCAAGTTCACACATTATGGATGCTGAAGTCAAGCCAAACTCTTCAGTCTTTAAAGGCCACTGCTCTTCCCATTATGCCCAAAACGGCCTCCCACAACAGGCCCTCAGTAAGGGGGGTAAGCAGTCCCCACTCCAGACTTAAGGTTATTTTTGTAAAGACAATAAAATCTTAGTAAGCTGACACCCTTTTGAGTTCAAATCATCTATAAATATTACATAAAGAAATGATCAAATATGTCTGGAAGGTATGTGGCATTTATGGGGATGAAATCCTCAATTCAGAGAAATGATCCGCTGTTTCTGGGATCACTTGGCCAGCTCAAAGGAAAATAATGCCCCCTCTGTAGTTGTCCGAATTAATGCTAATGTTGCGTAACTGATATTGAACCTAAATGCTCTGCCTACTCTGTTGGTATAAAGACAGCTTGAACAAACTGTAAACAAGGGGGGAAAATCATGCATTGTCAGCAAAGTTGCTCAGAGTTAGATCTTTGGTTTTATGCTCTCTGTCCCTATTAACCATCCTTCTATTTTTATATCGTTTTCAATAACTGAGGAATTTTAGGAACATTATTTTAGGAATAGATATTTGTCATATTAAACATCTTGGGGTTTTTTATGTGCATTGTCAAATTTTTCATTGCTTTTGCTCTTTGTGGTTGGAATTGAACACTAACTGTATTGTTTTGTTATATCAAATAAATACCTTCAGTGGACCAGAAAAAGAAAATTTATACCTAGTCAGAGATTTCTAATGTGTCCAATGTAAATTTGCTAGAAAAGTATTTTTTAAATTCAGTAATTTTTGTCCATATCAGCAGTGTTCAAAAAAAACATAATGCGAGCTACAGGTACAAGCCACATACATAATTTAAATTTTTCTAGTAGCCACATTTTTTTAAGTAAGAAACAGGTGAAATTTTTTTATATTCTATTTTATGTATCATGAAATGTCCAAAATATTACTATGTCAATATGTAAGGAAGCTAAGCAAATTATTAATGAGATATTTTGTTAGTTGTTTTGTACCAAGCCTTCAAAATCTGGTATGTGTTTTTACACTCATGCATTTCAAGTGCTCAGTAGCCACATGTGGCCGGTGGCTACCATATTGGACAGAATGGGTCTAAATCCTTATGTCTCTACGGCCACCACCTGATCTAGGCTCCTGTTACTCCTCACCCAGCTTCCAGCACCAGGCTCCCAACTGGTCTCCCAACTTCCCTTCCTGTTCACTTCCATCCATTCTGCATGCAGCAGCAATGGTGACCTACTTAAAACAGAAAATGGACCTCATCACTTCCCTAATTAAGAATCCTTTCTTGGGGGCGCCTGGGTGGCGCAGTCGTTAAGCGTCTGCCTTCGGCTCAGGTCACGATCCCAG
>NW_027721467.1:0-320 GCF_054177405.1 Leptonychotes weddellii | reverse complement strand
AATCAGGAGGGACCCTTCTGGTCAACAGCAAGAGCAATGCTTCCTACTGGCCTTCCCCAAAGGGTCATGTGGTCATTCGCAGGGCTAGGTTTACACTGGGGAGCAGAGACCATGCAGACGTTGTCAGTGGACCTAGTGTGTGAGCTGACATCGTCCTCAGGGATCCTAGTGTTATCATGGCCCCTGTTATTGAAATGGTGCAAGGCATGAGGTGCTGCAGAGAATGAGAAGTCACCTGCCCCAGGTCCTGTTCACAGTGACACCATTGGGTCAGGCACCCATGAAGCGGTCCTTTCACGCTCCCCACATTTGTTACCGGA
>NW_027721466.1:0-320 GCF_054177405.1 Leptonychotes weddellii | reverse complement strand
TTAATCCACCTGGTATTTACTTGGGGGTAATGTATCAGAATACATATTTCAGTTTATCATGTTAATGTACTTCTTCTGCTTCTGGAATTTCTGCTTCATCCCTGTTAGTATTCCATTCTGGGCCACCACCACCACCTGTTTTAAATATATTAATATTAAACTATGTTTTTACATCTAGTACAACAAATATCACAAGTCAATCTTTTTCTATTTTGTTTCTATTTTATCTTTTCTCAGCTCTACTCATGAATTTATTCTTCTAGATGAATCTTAATTTTACTTGAACATGTTTCAGAATAAATCCCACTGGGAATTTAAAT
>NW_027721465.1:0-320 GCF_054177405.1 Leptonychotes weddellii | reverse complement strand
TTGCTGAAGACCTTGGTGATGCCCATTTTGCTCAGGACGGTTTTCAGATCGTAGGTTCCAGAGATGGACAGTTTGGGCAAACGTAAACTGGCAGACCTGTCACGACAGGAAACAAGGGGGCTTCACACATGGAGTGTCTCATTTCTGGCTGTTTCTGCCTCCCACAGGAGGACTGGAGGTGTGCATGGGTTTATTCTATTTCTCGTTCCTCCAGCCCCCGGGGCCAAAGAATGTAGAGTCACAGGGATGAGCTTGTCCTGCAAAGTCTCAGGGGCTGCCTCCTGCCTCCTCTGAGCAGCCCTCCGGGCACTCCACTGGGG
>NW_027721464.1:0-320 GCF_054177405.1 Leptonychotes weddellii | reverse complement strand
TTTTTTTTTTTTAATATTTTCATTTATTTATTTGACAGAGAGAGACACAGTGAGAGAGGGAACACAAACAGGGAGAGTGGGAGAGGGAGAAGCAGGCTTCCCGCGGAGCAGGAAGCCCGATGCGGGGCTCGATCCCAGGACCCTGGGATCATGACCTGAGCCGAAGGCAGACGCTTAACCGACTGAGCCACCCAGGCGCCCCGGAAAGTTTTTCAGATAGATAATGGACATGCTTAAAGAGGAAGTCAAGCAGGTTAAATTTACAAAATTAATTTAAATATACATAGAAAGTCTATAAATATGATCATACACATTCAAAA
>NW_027721463.1:0-320 GCF_054177405.1 Leptonychotes weddellii | reverse complement strand
AGCCTGGAGGTCCTCTGGCGGTAGCAGGACATCTGGCAGGGGCTGGACACCACACGGGATGTCTGGCAGCTGGTGGGCTCACAGCAGGTCTCCTGACAGCCACTGGAGAGAGAGGAGCCCAGTTGGCAGGTGCTGGGAGAGCAGAGGTCAGTGCGGTAGACCAGGTTGCTGGGGTAAGAGCCACAGGAGGAGCCTGGGTAGCGCAGGTAGCCCCCAAGGGAGCGGGAGGAGAAGTTTCCAGAGCAGCAGCTGTAGGACATGTTGGCAGGAGATGTGAGTGTGCCTGAGTGACAGTGAGAAGATTCTGAGGTTGCATTTCA
>NW_027721462.1:0-320 GCF_054177405.1 Leptonychotes weddellii | reverse complement strand
CTACACTTGCCTTATCTCACTACACTAACAGGAAGTTGGCTGACTGCTGTGTGTGAGGGAAATAAAACAGGTTCATTTTTGGGGGCGCCTGGGTGGCTCAGTCATTAAGCGTCTGCCTTCAGCTCAGGTCATGATCCCAGGGTCCTGGGATCGAGCCCCGCATCGGGCTCCCTGCTCGGCAGGAAGCCTGCTTCTCCCTCTCCCCTTACCCCTGCTTGTGTTCCTGCTCTAGCTATCTCTCTGTCAAATAAATAAAATCTTTAAAAAAAAATAATAAAATAAAATATCAATCCATTAAGTTCTAATTAATCTTCAGGCAC
>NW_027721461.1:0-320 GCF_054177405.1 Leptonychotes weddellii | reverse complement strand
ATCTTTGTGTTCTCCACTTTGTGCTGGACTTCTTGGCTTACCCTGATGACCACCACATTCACATACAAAAGCACCTTGAAGTGTACGCTGCGGGGAGGTCAAGGTGCCCTTCTGTCAGAGCCGCCACCACCACTTTTCTCCTTTACTAGAAGGCAGAAGGTGGCTTATGCTCCCCAAGGCCCTGCTTTTTCTTCTGACTTGGCACAGAGATGACTCCTCTTCCCAGGCCTGTGGCTGATCCTAGACAACAGAGCACAGGGGGAGTGCCACAGGGATCTCCCAGGGCGAGGTGCTTAAGAGCTTGTCTGAGTGTTATAGGC
>NW_027721460.1:0-320 GCF_054177405.1 Leptonychotes weddellii | reverse complement strand
TGTATTGTATTTTTTTTTCTGGTTGGGGTGTTATTATACAGTTACCTTTCAGATTTATATCTTTATTATTTTTTTGATATGCAAAAATTTTAAATTTTATTATTATTATTTTTTACTTTTTATTGTTATGTTAATCACCATACATTACATCATTACTTTTTGATGTAGTGTTCCATGATTCATTGTTTGTGCATAACACCCAGTACTCCATGCAGAACGTGCCCTCTTTAATACCCATCACCAGGCTAACCCATCCTCCCACCCCCCCTCCCCTCTAGAACCCTCAATTTGTTTTTCAGAGTCCATCGTTTTCATGGTTC
>NW_027721459.1:0-320 GCF_054177405.1 Leptonychotes weddellii | reverse complement strand
CTTCTTACTGGGGGTCGGGCTTTCCCTACGGTGGGTGCCCCAGAGCAAGCATTCCAAAAGCCAGCTCCAAACTGACAGGTCATCACTTCTGCCATATTCTGCTGGTTAAAGGGGTCCTAGAGGGCGCCTGGGTGGCTCAGTTGGTTAAGCTACTGCCTTCAGCTCAGGTCATGATCCTGGAGTCCCGGGATCGAGTCCCGCATCGGGCTCCCTGCTCAGCAGGGAGTCTGCTTCTCCCTCTGACCCTCCCCCCTCTCATGTGCTCTCTCTCTCTCATTCTCTCTCTCAAATAAATAAATAAAATCTTTAAAAAAAAAAAA
>NW_027721458.1:0-320 GCF_054177405.1 Leptonychotes weddellii | reverse complement strand
ACATATATGTAACATACAAAATATGTGTTAATTGACTACTGAGGTTATTGGTAAGACCTGTGGTCAACAGTAGGCTATTAAGAGTTAAGTTTTGGTAGAATCAAAAGTTATAGGCAGTTTTTCAGGGCGCCTGGGTGGCTCAGTTGGTTAAGCGACTGCCTTCGGCTCAGGTCATGATCCTGGAGTCCCGGGATCGAGTCCCGCATCGGGCTCCCTGCTCAGCAGGGGGTCTGCTTCTCCCTCTGACCCTCTTCCCTCTCGTGCTCTCTGTCTCTCATTCTCTCTCTCTCAAATAAATAAATAAAATCTTTAAAAAAAAA
>NW_027721457.1:0-5331 GCF_054177405.1 Leptonychotes weddellii | reverse complement strand
CAATCTTGTTAATTCTTTCAAAGAACCAGCTCCTAGTTCCGTTGATCTGTTCTACTGTTCTTTTAGTTTCTATTTCATTGATTTCTGCTCTGATCTTCATTATTTCTCTTCTCCTGCTGGGTTTAGGCTTTATTTGCTGTTCTTTCTCCAGCTCCTTTAGGTGTAGGGTTAGGTTGTGTATTTGAGACCTTTCTTGTTTCTTGAGGAAGGCTTGTATTGCTATATACTTTCCTCTTAGGACCGCCTTTGCTGCATCCCAAAGATATTGAACAGTTGTGTTTTCCTTTTCATTGGTTTCCATGAATTTTTTAAATTCTTCTTTAATTTCCCGGTTGACCCATTCCTTCTTCAGTAGGATGCTCTTTAGCCTCCATGTATTTGAGTTCTTTCCGACTTTCCTCTTGTGGTTGAGTTCTAGCTTCAAAGCATTGTGGTCTGAAAATATGCAGGGAATGATCTCAATCTTTTGGTACCAGTTGAGACCTGATTTGTGACCCAGGATGTGATCAATTCTGGAGAATGTTCCATGGGCACTAGAGAAGAATGTGTATTCTGTTGCTTTGGGATGGAATGTTCTGAATATGTCTGTGAAGTCCATTTGGTCCAGTGTGTCATTTAAAGTCTTTATTTCCTTGTTGATCTTTTGCTTAGATGATCTGTCCATTTTGGCACTGAGCAGTTTCTTACAAGGATAGGCTTCTAGTCTCCAAGGAAAAATAGAGAGTAGGTCACTGCTGAAAGGAAAAATCCAAATAAATAAGAAGATACTTGCCCATAAGACATCAAGACTCATAAACTATGGTGGAAACCAGAAAAGATGTCCACAGACTGGAAAAAGATATTTGTAAAACACAGAACCAACACAGAAATATTATATAGGACACATATATTTAAGCCTCATACAAATGAGGGCAAGAAAATATAACCCAAATTATACATATTTTCAAAGGATACAACTGGTAATCCACAGAACATGAATACTAAGTTGTCAATAAATAGATGAAAAGATGTTCAACCCCTGTGATAATCAAAGACAACTACTACTTTATAATCATCTGATTGATAAAGCCAGTTTGAGAGTACCAAATGTTGACAAGAATGTGTTTGGAAATGGGAATTGCTGTATAATTCTAGTGAGTGTATAAATTGGGACATCTAATTTGGAAAGAAATTTAGTAATATCCATAACATTAAAGATGTGACTATCCAATAATTCAACAATTGTAGGTCTAGAAACAACTACACTTATTGAAATGGAGAAAGTTAGGATGTACACTACAGAATTGGCTGTAAGAGCAGGAAGAAAATGAACAATCCAATTGTCCCTCAGTAGGGAACTGATAAGTCAATGTGGCTTTCCTGCAGGGGAGACCAGTGAAGCTGTTGAAATAACAGGTCCAAATTAACTTGCAATAAAAAAAGTTGAAAAGTATACATATAAAACTATTAATATGCATTTAAAAAGCAATTTCTGTTTTAAAAGTATACACATAGACTACATAAATTTTATACACATTATAGTATATGGTTACTATCACCCCTGGAGTACTGTGACTTGGTGACCTACACAGCATCCTCTTCATTTTATTGGTTACTAAGAAATGGAAGGAAAGGGAGCTGATGGGAATGTGGTGTTAAATTGCACATGTAAATCTTTTTTCCTAACTTGAAACAAAAGAATTAAAACATATGTAGACAAATGTTAAACCAGATTTGTCAAGTCCAGTTGTTACGTAAGTCTCTGTCTGATACATAATGCTGTTTTCATTTGAAATGTTACATAATTGATTATAATTTTAATTATTTAATGAGAGAAAAATTACTACAGAGTTTTAATTCTTCAATAAAAGCATTTGTGGCAGAAGAGTTAGTAATAGTTCATATAATTAAAGGGGGCGTTTTGTATAAAGGACTTCTTAACAGTGTCATTTCTAAATAGTCATTATTTACATAGGCCATAGGTTTGTCAAAGATTATGGCTGTCTATTAATTACTTAGCATTCTAATAAATATTTTAATGCAGAATATTCTAATTCTAAATGTTAATATTAAAAAATAATATTTATGAAGTACCTAGCAAGTGCCACACATGATTTCAGAGTACCATATTTAATTTTAATAACACTTTTATGAATTACATCTTTCTTCCCTTTAATTTACAGACAGAGAAATATTTACACCTGCCTTTGTTCATATACAAGGGGGGAGTTTGAATCCAGGTTTCTATCACTCGAAGTTCTTATACTTTCCACAGCAAAGTAGTCCCCCATGTTATGACATAGATGGAAACACAATAGAATAAGAAATTAGATAAGTGCAGTGTGTTCAGTAGTTGTCTTCCCATAAGATACACATGCACCCAGAACCTCAGAATGTGACCTAATTTGGAATCAGGCTCTTTGCAGATGCAATTAGCTAAGATTAAGTTATAAATCCAATCCAATGACTGGTATCCTCTTAAGAGAAGACACAGAGACACAAACACATGAGGAAGAATGCCAGGTGAAGACAGACACAGAGAGTAAGATGATGCAGCTACAAGCCAAAGAATGTCAAGGATTGCCAGGAGCCACCAGAGGCTGGGTAGGGGCAAGGAAGGACGCATCCCTAGAGCCGTCAGAGGGAGCACAGCCCTGCCAATGCCTTATCTAGACTCCAGAACTGAGAGAAATTAAAATTCCCATTGTTTAAGAAGCTCAGTTTGTGGTACTTGGTTACAGGAGCCCTAGGACACTGATAGGGGTAAATCTAAGACACTGAGTATGTTGAAATCATATTTAATTTTCATAATATTTCTTTCTGTGACTTCTATCTTCCTCTCATTCAACTGATAGATGAACATAGTTACCTACCTTTGTTCATGTACAAGGGGATGATTTGGATTAGGACTCTAGAAATCAAAAGTTCTTGCACTTTCTACTACAAAATAGTCATCCATGTTATGACATAGGTGGAAACATAATAGAATAAAGAATTAGATAAACAATTTAAGACAGTCATCCTAATGATTCTTTTTTTTAATTTTATTTTATTATGTTATGTTAATCACCATACATTACATCATTAGTTTTTGATGTAGTGTTCCATGATTCATTGTTTGCGTATAACACCCAGTGCTCCATTCAATATGTGTCCTCTTTAATACCCATCACAAGGCTAACCCATCTCCCTACCCCCCTCCCCTCTAGAACCCTCAGTTTGTTTCTCAGAGTTCATAGTCTCTCATGGTTCATCTCCCCCTACAATTCCCCTCCTTCATTTTTCCATTCCTATTATTTTTTTTTCAAAGAAATACAACAAATAATCCTAAAATTTGTATGGAACCAGAAAAGACCCCGAATACCCAAAGGAATGTTGAAAAAGAAAAGCAAAGCTGGTGGCATCACAATTCCGGACTTCAAGATCTATTACAAAGCTCTAATCATCAAGACAGTATGGTACTGGCACAAAAACAGACACATAGATCAATGGAACAGCATAGAGAGCCCAGAAATGGACCCTCAGCTCTATGGTCAACTAATCTTCGACAAAGCAGGAAAGAATGTCCAGTGGAAAAAAGACAGTCTCTTCAACAAATGGTGTTGGGAAAACTGGACAGCCACATTCAGAAGAATGAAACTGGACCATTTCCTTATACCATCCTAATGATTCTTAATGGGTAATAAAGATGACAGCTACTAGTGAAATTTATGAAAGAAATGTTTTATCCAGTTCCTGGATTGGATATAAATAAAAAGCCAAATTCTAACAACATTCCTTAGAATTTTTTATTGCATGAATTTTAAGATGTGATTTACTGGTATTTTATGAAGTTTAGGGCATCTATTGAGTGCTAAGCTTGGCCTGGAATTTTCCTTCCTTGCATTATTATTTTCAGCATTTGGTAGCAAGGTTATAGCAGTCTCATAAAATGATAGAGTTGCCTCCTTTTTTATTCTCTGGAAAAGTTTGTATAAGAATGCAATTATTAACAGACCTATAAATACAGAGAACAAACTGATGGTTGCCAGAAGGAAAGGAGGTAATAGGATGGGCAAAATGGGTGAAGGGAAGAGGGAGGTACAGGCTTCTAGTTATGGAATGAATAAGTCACGGGCTGAAAGACACAGCATAGGGGATATAATCAATGGTATTGTAATAGCAATGTATGGGGACAGACGGGGTAGCTACACTTGTGGGGAGCACAACAAAGTGTATAGACTTATCAAATCAGTATGTTGTACACCTGTAACTAATGTGACATTCTGTGCCAACTATATTTCAATTAAAATTCAATTAAAAAATGCAATTATTTGTTCCATGAAAGTTTAGTAGAATTCTGTACTAAAACAATGGGGCTTTGTATTATCTGTGAGAGTAGATTTTTAACTACTCAGTTTATTTAATGCATATAGGTCTTTCTATAAGACTTATATTTTTACTTTCTACTGTTTTTTAAATAAGTTTATTAGTTACATTTTTCTAGGAAATTTGCCTATTTAATCTAACTTAACTATTAACTTATTCACAGTAGTCTCTTAACAGTTTTAATCTCCATTACAACTGTAATTATGCTTTCTTTTTCATTTTCAGTATTATTTATTTATGCTTTTTCTTCTTCTTGAGCAATCACACCAAATTTGTGCATCCTTTTTTCCCTCAAAAGAACCAACTTCTGACTTTACTATTTCTTTGGAGTTAATTATTTGAGTTCTATTACATTAATTTCTGTTTTTGCTTTAATTATTTTATTTCTTCTACTTTATTTTTTTCCTTGTTAAATTGTGTGCTTACCTCATTAATTGTTATTTCCTCTTTTCTAAGTATATAAAACTATAAATTTCCCTTGAAATACTCTACAGATATCTCCAAGATATCCTTTGTAAGGCATTGTGTGAGGTATGTGAAAGATATTTCAACATAACAGATTTTCCAATTTCAATTTTTTTTTAAGATTCCAAGATTCTGTTCCCTGCTTTCTGACTTAATTGCACTGTGGTCAGAGAACATGATTAAAATGATACCACTCCTGAGAAATATTTAGACTTACTTTTTGGACACAGTAAAGTTCAGTGGTCAATTTTCATAAATGTTTAATGCACATGTGAAAAAATGCATATTTCCTAACTATTAGGTAACGATTTCTATATAGTTTCATGAGATCAGGCATTTTAGTTTGGCTGTTCACATTTTTTGGTCTATGTGTCTGTTGGCCATTTGGATGTCTTCTTTGGAAAAATGTCTGTTCATTTCTTCTGCCCATTTCTTGATTGTATTCTTTGTTCTTTGGGTGTTGAGTTTGATGAGTTCTTTATAGATTTTGGATACTAGCCTTTATCTGATATGTCATTT
>NW_027721456.1:0-320 GCF_054177405.1 Leptonychotes weddellii | reverse complement strand
TTCTACTGAATCACAAAATGTTTTGTTTCTACTTTTTTTTTAAGTTTCACCACATTAAAATTTCATGTTCTCCTTTATGATTTGACATTAAACATTTCCCGAAGGCTAGTAAATGATGTTATCTTGTTATTGATGTACAATTCACTAGAGAATATTTTATGAGGACTAAAAAAAAAAATCAATTCTTATGTCTTTTGTCTATTTCACAACTACCTAAACTTCGTGTGGATTAATTTAAAAACCATGAAGTAAAGCCAAAGTGAAGGCTGTAACTCCTTGATTTAAATGTTTCTCTTTGTTTGGTTCTTTGAAACTTCGCA
>NW_027721455.1:0-320 GCF_054177405.1 Leptonychotes weddellii | reverse complement strand
TTTTTTTTTTTTTAAAGATTTTATTTATTTATTTGAGAGAGAGAATGAGATAGAGAGAGCATGAGAGGGGGGAGGGTCAGAGGGAGAAGCAGACTCCCTGCTGAGCAGGGAGCCCGATGCGGGACTCGATCCTGGGACTCCAGGATCATGACCTGAGCCGAAGGCAGTCGCTTAACCAACTGAGCCACCCAGGCGCCCTGCAGTTACTTCTAAGTAACTGATGCAATTAATTCAATTAATTCTAGCTGTTAACTAGTAGCTCCGCCAAGCTGTTAAGCACATGAACTCTCCATGCGGTCTGGGATTCTCACAGTATGGTG
>NW_027721454.1:0-320 GCF_054177405.1 Leptonychotes weddellii | reverse complement strand
TTTTTTTTTTTTTAAAGATTTTATTTATTTATTTGAGACAGAGAGAATGAGAGAGAGCACATGAGAGGGGGGAGGGTCAGAGGGAGAAGCAGGCTCCCTGCCGAGCAGGGAGCCCGATGCGGGACTCGATCCAGGGACTCCAGGATCATGACCTGAGCCGAAGGCAGTCGCTTAACCAACTGAGCCACCCAGGTGCCCTTAGGCTTCTTTTTTGTTGTTTTTCACATTTAAATACTGATAAAGTGATTATTAATTTTTAACACAAAGTATATGCAAATATATGGGCACATATGTTCAAGTGTTCTACTTCATGTTCCTCG
>NW_027721453.1:0-320 GCF_054177405.1 Leptonychotes weddellii | reverse complement strand
CCCTTCATTTTTCCCTTCCTTCTCCTAATGTCCTCCATGCTATTCCTTATGTTCCACAAATAAGTGAAACCATATGATAATTGACTTTCTCTGCTTGACTTATTTCACTTAGCATAATCTCCTCCAGTCCCATCCGTGTTGATGTAAAAGTTGGGTATTCATCCTTTCTGATGGCTGAGTAATATTCCATTGTATATATGGACCCCATCTTCTTTATCCATTCATCTGTTGAAGGGCATCTCGGCTCTTTCCACAGTTTGGCTATTGCGGACATTGCTGCTATGAACATTGGGGTGCATATGGCCCTCCTTTTCACTACA
>NW_027721452.1:0-320 GCF_054177405.1 Leptonychotes weddellii | reverse complement strand
TCAAGGAATTTAGGACCACGGGGTCTATACAAACACACCTGGTTAAACTAACCCTTATCTTCCTAGTTACTTCTTTACCGTTTACGAGCCCTAGTCCAAACCCCTGCGTCTGTCAATTCTTCACACACTTACTGCTTCTTTGTCTAAAAGGTAGAAGAGCTGTCTGCTCCAGTCACCTCTGCTGGTCTTCATGGTCTTGTGAGGCTCCCACCAAAACAATCAATACATTTTGCTTGCTTTTCTCCTGTTCATCTGTCTTTGTCAATTTCCAGACTCAGCCGGGGACCTTAACAGGGTTGAGGAAAACTTTTTCCTCTCTT
>NW_027721451.1:0-320 GCF_054177405.1 Leptonychotes weddellii | reverse complement strand
GTGGACCTCTACCACCGACCCCCCAAAAAAGGTCCTCATGTAGTAAAAGTCGCCCTTGTCCCTGGGGATGTGTGCCTGGGACTGTGGCCAATGCTCGTAGCTGAAGTCCTTGCGGGCTGCCTGGTAGAAACCGGGGTGCAGGGTGCCGAAGAGGGGGGACAGGATCTCCATACTCACGTGGTCGCGGAACTTCATGTCCACCTCTGTGCATACCAGGTAGTCCACCTCACGGAGGAAGTGTGGAATTATTCTTAGAAAATATATTGTAAGCCCTCAGGAGTGATTGTGGAAGCAGCTGAAAGGTCAACAGCGTTCCTGTT
>NW_027721450.1:0-320 GCF_054177405.1 Leptonychotes weddellii | reverse complement strand
CGGTACTGTGAGGATCTACAATATATCTAGAGGGCTTCATAAAGTGTCAAGCTCAATGCACACATAAAAGTATTTTATCCACTTTTGTTCTACCAGCTTGATTTTTATAAAACCAAATGCAGGGCGCCTGGGTGGCTCAGTCGTTAAGCGTCTGCCTTCGGCTCAGGTCATGATCCCAGGGTCCTGGGATCGAGTCCCACATCGGGCTCCCTGCTCGGCGGGAAGCCTGCTTCTCCCTCTCCCACTCCCCCTGCTTGTGTTCCTGCTCTCGCTGTCTCTCTGTCAAATAAATAAATAAAATCTTTAAAAAAAAAAAAAAA
>NW_027721449.1:0-320 GCF_054177405.1 Leptonychotes weddellii | reverse complement strand
CACAAACATGCCATTAATTTCTCCCATCTTTAAAACAAGAAAAATCTGGACAGCTATGTGCAAAAAAGTAAAACTGACCCACTTTCTTACACCATATGCAAAACTAAACTCAAAATGGACTAAAGACTGGAATGTAACACCCGAAACCATAAAATTCCTAGCAGAAAACATAGGCAGTAATCTTCTTTTTTTTTTTTTTAAAGATTTTATTTATTTATTTGAGAGAGAGAGAATGAGAGACAGAGAGCATGAGAGGGAGGAGGGTCAGAGGGAGAAGCAGACTCCCTGCCGAGCAGGGAGCCCGATGCGGGACTCGATCC
>NW_027721448.1:0-320 GCF_054177405.1 Leptonychotes weddellii | reverse complement strand
TGAAACGTGCCTTCAAAGGACGCCCATCCACAGCACGACCGTCCCCGAAGGAGTGCTGGGGCGAATGCGGACGACCCCGCAGCCGGGGCAGAAGCACAGAAACCGCGGAGGGCAAGTGCCGTAAGCGCTGCGTATTTCCACAGAAACAGCCCAGAATCTACCAAGGAAAGGACGCCGAGTATCTAGTAACAGCTCAGGTTTAATGTGAGTGGACTCTCGGCCGCTTGTTCCCGGTGCTGTTTGAAAAGCCCACAGGGTAACAGTGAAGGCCTTTAATCTCCTTCGGCTTCGAATTGGTTTTCCTGGTGGACTGACGGCTC
>NW_027721447.1:0-320 GCF_054177405.1 Leptonychotes weddellii | reverse complement strand
GGATCGAGTCCCACATCGGGCTCCCTGCTCAGCAGGGGGTCTGCTTCTCCCTCTGCCCTCTTCCCTCTCGTGCTCTCTGTCTCTCATTCTCTCTCTCTCAAATAAATAAATAAAATCTTTAAAAAAAAAAAAAGAAATAAAAACAGAAATAGACTCATAGATGCAGAAAACAATATGATGGCTGCTAGAGGGAAGAGGGAGTTGTGGGACTGGCAAAATAAGGACAGGGGATTAAAAGGTACAAACTTCCAGTCACAAAATAAGTCAGACAGAGGGATACAATGTACAGCATAGAAGGATATAGTCAATAACATGTAACA
>NW_027721446.1:0-5333 GCF_054177405.1 Leptonychotes weddellii | reverse complement strand
TTTGAGAAGACGGGCCAGCAGTCCCTTCACCTTCTGAATTGTCATGGAGTCTGTCAAGGAAAGAAACACCCTCAGTTCTCTCGAATGACAGTTAGGTGTAGAACTAGCTCACCTGCCAAGACCCCAGTCGCAACGATTCACGGTACCCGGTTCCCCGCGGCAATCAGCAGGGAGAGGCTCGCCCACCGCGTGGACCCGAGAGCCGGTTCCACACCGCTGACCTGACCTGTGGGAAGCTGTGGGGAACCGAGCAAGTGTCTGACCGAAGTGCCCTTTGACAGTGGCTTTTCATACCATTTCAGTGGTGGTGAATATTTCCTCCTGCATCTGAATAAACCAGAAATCATCTTCTCTGCAGAGAGGAGTAAATGTGAGTTAAAATCATTCACTTTCTAAACCTCTGTGATTACTCGCTTATGGAATCAAATGAGACATTATAGAAACAAAAGTCTGTTTATAGAAAGATTATAAAACTTCCAATTAGGACAAAACTGTACCCTTTTAAGCTAATTAATTTGTACATCATAACAAAAAAAAGAAATATAAATTATTAAAATTGACTTCAGCAACAGATAAAAAGCTATGTATAATATTGGAAGAAATGAAAAGAGTGATTATCAAAGTTTTCCTTACAAAAACAAAACTCTGAAATCTAATTATTTTAATACATACATTTTGATAACAGACAAAAAAGAAATATTACCCATCTTCTTTTTTTCAATTTGTAGTTTATACTGTAGTTAGGAGCAGTAAAAAATATCATAAAACACTAGCTCAATCTTAGTAAATTGCGTATTAAAACATCAAATCTAACAATCTAGAAGTATTACACTATAAAAAACAGCATATATTCCAGAAATGCTAGGGTCATTTAATAATAAAAAATTGTATTCAGTATAACACATAAATAAGACAAAAGAGAAACACTCTTCAGAATGTTTTGACTAGATTTCTCTTTTCAAATGTTGCACTAGGAATACAGTCAGCTTTGAAATAAATTGATGAAGAGTGACTTTTAAGTTTTGTATACAGAAATTCTCTCCTCCTGAAAAACAGCGAGTGACAGTTCAGTTTCAGGCTTTTTTGAAAATATTTATTGAGTCATCAGTACGTTTTAATGATTACGAGGAACTTTAGAAATATTTATATTGCAAAGCCAAGTAACAAACTGAAAACTTAGTCATTTGGATCTCACATTTATTTTTGGAAAGAAGGGGGGAAAACAACTGCAAGCATAATCATAAGTTTATTATGTGTAATTTAAAATGGGAAATTTTATCTCTTGCATAATACATAGCAATACCTGAAAAATGAGGCATGACACATCAAGCAGAAAGCTTAAAAAGTCCATTTTATAAAGTGTTCCCTCATCTTTCAAGAGTATTACAAATCAAGCAGGACCATTTCGAAATAAACTCTTATTTACTGAAGACTTCTACCTCTTCAAGAGAAGTCATAGGGCACCTGAATGTCTCAGTTGGTTAAGCATCTGCCTTCGGCTCCGGTCATGGTTTCAGGCTCCTGGGTCATGGTCTCAGGGTGCTGGGATCGAGCCCCACGTCGGGCTCCCTGTTCAGGGGGGAGTCTGCTTCTCCTTCTCCCTCTGTGCTCTCTCTCTCTCTCGCTCTCACTCTCTCTCAAATAAATAAATAAAATCTTAAAAAAAAGAAAGGGCAGTCATAGATATAGCTGGATATATCATAAAGAACTATATTCCATGTGGGTTCACGGTTCAGTCCCTGTTGTCTTTGCTTGTCTAAATGAATCTTCTCCCTTATCTGAGGGCACTAAGTTAATGTCTCGCTGTCTCTGTTCTCTTTCTCTCTATCTATCTCTTTCTATCTCTCCTCAATCTTAGTGCTCAGGGTTGGATTAATTCTAATCATTGACTCATGACTGTTACTAATCCCATTAGTCAGAGTTCTCTGGGGAAACAGAACCAATAGATTAATAGATAGATAGAGAATAGCTAGCTAGAAAGAAAGAAAGAAAGAAAGAAAGAAAAGAAAGAAAAAGAAAAAGAATCTTAGCATTTTCAAATCTTAGCCTTTTTTCTTAAGTTTACTGATCATGCATATTTCCTTTTCTCTGAAATATGTTTTTATGTCTTTGTCCATTGTTTTATCTAGTGAGTGGGTATTTATTTTGATTTTTAGGGTATGTTCTGTCTAATTTTGTTCTTTTTCTGAGTTGCAATGATCTGTTCCAAAACCTCTCATTTTTCTACTTCTACCATCTTTAAAATGTTTTTGTCAAATTAGTCTTTTATCTGAATACTTAATTTTATTATTAGTGTTATTTGTGTCTTAAGATTGATCCTCTACCCCATGAAGAAAAACATAGTCACCTCTATTTCCTTCTGAAAACCTTAATATTCTTGAGTGATATACTGGGCAATCTTTCACTGGCTTGAAAAGAGCAGACAATACACATCTCTTCTCACTCTTCATCCAATGTCCTCACATTGGTGGCTTGAAATTGGTCATGAGAATATCATAGCAAATGCTACAAATCAGAGTTGTTGTTCCCTGCCCCACAGCCGCCCTCCAAGACCTAGCTTTTAACATGTACTAGCATAATACTGACTTTTGCCACTCATTCTCCATTAAAATATTATTGTTGTGAGTCCTGTAATATGGAGATTCCTTAGCACCTATCCCATATAGATAAAGCAATGTTTCCAATTCCATTTAGTGATTAGTTCCTCTATTTTCTCTTTGGTAAACTATGTTGCAAATCTAAGTTCTGTATGCACATTGTCCATTTCTGAGCTATCACATCGATCAGTTTGCTTCTCCAGATGCCAATAGCGCATTGACTTAATCACTAAATATGGCATGCTATTCTTCCACTTTTGTTTTCTCCAGCAATGTCTTTGCTCTTTTGATATTTTGCTAATCTGTATACAGTTTATTTTTTTACAGATTTTTATTTATTTATTTGAGAGAGAGAGACAGAGAGAGAGAGAGAGCATGAGCAGGGGCAGAGGCAGAGGGAAAAGCAGACTCCCCACTGAACAGGGAGCTCGATGGGGCTCGATCCCAGGACCCTGAGATGACGACCTGAGCTGAAGGCAGACACTTAACCCACTGAACCACCCAGGAGCCCCGATCTATATGGAGTTTAGAGTCAATTTTTGAAAGCCACAGCAATAATTATCAGGACATATATTACAATTTCATTGAATCAAAAGATCAATCTGTTGGGACAACTGATCTATACAACGGGAATAATTATCTATTTATATATTTCTTTAAAATCATAAATAAAAAGTCTTATTTTTATTACACAATTACTATATATGTGAATGTAAACCCAGTGAGTTTTTCCAAGGTAACTTAGTTTTTATAGTGATCATTAAAGCAATGTCTACAGGGGCGCCTGGGTGGCTCAGTCATTAAGCGTCTGCCTTCGGCTCAGGTCATGATCCCAGGGTCCTCGGATGGAGCCCCGCATCCGGCTCCCAGCTCAGCGGGAAGCCTGCTTCTCCCTCTCCTACTCCCCCTGCTTGTGTTCCCTCTCTCGCTGTGTCTCTCTCTGTCAAATAAATAAATAAAATCTTTAAAAAAGCAATGTCTACAAAAATTATATTTTCTGTTTCTATTCTGGTCATATAGAAATTCAAAGTAGGGCGCCTGGGTGGCTCAGTTGGTTAAGCGACTGCCTTTGGCTCAGGTCATGATCCTGGAGTCCCGGGATCGAGTCCCGCATTGGGCTCCCTGCTTGGCAGGGAGTCTGCTTCTCCCTCTGACCCTCCTCCCTCTCATGCTCTCTGTCTCTCATTCTCTCTGTCTCAAATAAATAAATAAAATCTTTAAAAAAAAAAAAAGAAATTCAAAGTATTGTGCATATTGCTCTTTTGTGTAGCCACCTGCTAAATATATTTATTATATTTATTTAGTATATTATAGTATCAATTAATATATAGTTTATTTTGGCTTTATATGAAGGTGATTATATTATCTATAAATATGAAAAAAAATTGAATTGTCCTTTCTGTGCATTTGATTTATTTAATTTATGTATAGGCTATAAACTAATAATATATGACAGGAAATATTGAAAATGAGCATTTTTTTCTTGTTTCTAATTTTGAAGGAAGTGGTTCAAATATTTCTCTATGCATACTACTGTAGTAGTTTCATGTTTAGACACACTTTATCAAGTGCGCAGGCTGTTAACTCTGAAAAAAGATTATAAAGCATTGAGACTCTTTCTTGAAAGTTTGGTAGAACTCTTCTATAAAACCGTCTAAACACAGTGATTTCTTTTTGGAGTACAGTTTTAATAACCCTTTCAATTTATAATGGTTTCAGTTTATAACAGTTATGGGATTCAATAAAGCACAATATAATTCAATATAAATTACTGCAATTTATTATAGTCATAGGATTATGAAGGATTATAGAATTTTCTATTTCATCTAAGTCAACATTTTTAAATGTTTTGCTATAAAGTTATTAATACAATTATTTCTTAACATTTGGATCTCCGTCATATACATAGTTATACTTTTTTTATGTAATATTGATTTGTGCTTTTTGAACTTCTTTTTCAGCAGTAATCAGAGATTGTATATTGTGTTACCTGTATTAACTCATTTGATAATAACAACAACCCATTGATGTGGATTATAATCTTCATTTTACAATTTAGAAAATTTAGTCACAGAGTAGTTAAGTATACATCTACTGATTGGCAAAATTAGGATTTGAACTTTAAAGGTCTAACTCAGGTGCTCATCTGCCACTTTATACTGCTTTATACAGGATTTTTATCTGTGTGCCTAAGAATCCCATCTTTTTTTGCAGATTCATTTGTGGATAGAATTGAAGCAGTTTAAAATCACCGATTGTACTGTTAATCTAGAAATAAAAGAGACATGAGATACATATGCACTTGGAGATATTTCAGCTATTCAGTTTTGAGAGAGTATTTAAATTTTTATTACTTATACAATTTTAATAATTATTATTTCCATCAATTTGCCTGTATTCATTTACTAGTTATATTTATAATAATTATAATTATTTAATATCAATATATCACTTCTTCACACCTTTCTTCACCAACTCAATCTCTCCTGATATACAAGTGTCTGTAAGTTTTAAAGTATTTTTTTTAACTATTATGTTATGTTAATCACCATACATCATTAGTTTTTGATGTAGTGTTCCATGATTCATTGTTTGCGTATAACACCCAGTGCTCCATGCAGAACGTGTCCTCTTTGATACCCATCACCAGGCTAACCCATCCCTCCACCCCCTCCCCTCTAGAACCCTCAGTTTGTTTCTCAGAGTCCATCGTCTCTCATGGTTCGTTGCCCCCCC
>NW_027721445.1:0-320 GCF_054177405.1 Leptonychotes weddellii | reverse complement strand
TTTTTTTTTTTTTTAAAGATTTTATTTATTTATTTGAGAGAGAGAGAATGAGAGAGAGCACATGAGAGGGGGGAGGGTCAGAGGGAGAAGCAGACTCCCTGCTGAGCAGGGAGCCCGATGTGGGACTCGATCCAGGGACTCCAGGATCATGACCTGAGCCGAAGGCAGTCGCTTAACCAACTGAGCCACCCAGGCGCCCAAAATTGTAGCCATTCTAATATGTGTGTATCTAACTGTGGTTTTAATCTGCATTTCCCTAATGATGTTGAATATCTTTTCAGGTGCTTATTCGTCATCCATATATTTCATTTGGTAAGCTA
>NW_027721444.1:0-320 GCF_054177405.1 Leptonychotes weddellii | reverse complement strand
TGAAACGTGCCTTCAAAGGACGCCCATCCACAGCACGACCGTCCCCGAAGGAGTGCTGGGGCGAATGCGGACGACCCCGCAGCCGGGGCAGAAGCACAGAAACCGCGGAGGGCAAGTGCCATAAGCGCTGCGTATTTCCACAGAAACAGCCCAGAATCTACCAAGGAAAGGACGCCGAGTATCTAGTAACAGCTCAGGTTTAATGTGAGTGGACTCTCGGCCGCTTGTTCCCGGTGCTGTTTGAAAAGCCCACAGGGTAACAGTGAAGGCCTTTAATCTCCTTCGGCTTCGAATTGGTTTTCCTGGTGGACTGACGGCTC
>NW_027721443.1:0-320 GCF_054177405.1 Leptonychotes weddellii | reverse complement strand
GGTGGTGGCTTCTGACCCTCTGGATTTTCCTAGGGTGCATCTTGCTTGGGTCATGTTTAATACTTTGGACTCTGTACATTTCCTCAGCCACCCCACAACAGAATGACTAGGAAGAGGAACTCCCAACAAAGAAAAGAACAAGAGACAATGGCCTCTGCCACAGATCTAATGGATATGGATATAAAAGCAAGATGTCAGAGATAGACTTCAGAGTAGCAATTACAAAGTCGATATCTAGGCTTGAGAAAAATATTAGTGACAATATAGAATCTCTAAGGGCAGAAATGAGAGCTAATCAAGCCAAACTTAAAAATGCTATG
>NW_027721442.1:0-320 GCF_054177405.1 Leptonychotes weddellii | reverse complement strand
CTGCATCGGGTTTCCGAGCGAGGACGCGACTGTAGGAGAAAGATGATCCGCTGTCTGCAGACCCAGATGCGCTCCAGAGCACCGGCCGGCTTTGCGCGTCGCCACGTGCCGTGTGTTCGGAACCATGTGCGACCTTGGGGTGCGCTCTGCTTACGTGTTTTGGGGAAGCGCTGTCTTCTCCTTTTACAGATATACGCGTATTAAAAACATCATGATGGGGCGCCTGGGTGGCTCAGATGGTTAAGCGTCTGCCTTCGGCTCAGGTCATGATCTCAGGGTCCTGGGATCGAGTCCCGCATCGGGCTCCCTGCTCAGTGCAG
>NW_027721441.1:0-320 GCF_054177405.1 Leptonychotes weddellii | reverse complement strand
TTCATTTCACATTAAGACTGGGACATGACCCATTCCACGCTTGGCAAGGGTTTCGGTGGGTAAAGTCATCAAGAGTTTGCCGAGATGTAGCATTTCCCAGAAAGCCTTGAGTCATAAGAAGGGAGCCAAAACGAGAACTGCCAGTGAATGAGGACAGAAAAGAGGCCAAAACCAAAGAATAAGGGTGGGTCACGTAGACACGAGCCAGTGCCTATTTCAGCCCTATTGGCCCAGGCAGGGCTCTCCGACTGAAGCATCCCCTCAATTCCTCTTGAGGGTTCTAGGGGCATGAGGACATTGGCATGAGAGGCATGACATGG
>NW_027721440.1:0-320 GCF_054177405.1 Leptonychotes weddellii | reverse complement strand
TTGAGAAGTTCTTTATAGATTTTGGATACTAGCCCTTTATCTGATATGTCATTTGCAAAAGAAGAAGATAGCAGGAAGGGAAGAATGAAGGGGGGGAAATCAGAGGGGGAGATGAACCATGAGAGACTATGGACTCTGAGAAAAAAACAGAGGGTTCTAGAGGGGACAGGGACAGGAGGATGGGTTAGCCTGGTGATGGGTATTAAAGAGGGCACATACTGCATGGAGCACTGGGTGTTATACACAAACAATGAATCATGGAACACTACATCAAAAACTAATGATGTAATGTATGGTGATTAACATAACATAATAAACAA
>NW_027721439.1:0-320 GCF_054177405.1 Leptonychotes weddellii | reverse complement strand
TTCCTTCCAGATCAAACCTTTCATTACCAACATCATTGTCTGGAAGTGTTCTGCCCAATAATTTTGAAATACAATTTCCTGCTCTCATCTTCATTTTAAAAGATACGCACATGTATTGCTTCAATTGTCGACGTATTTTTTCGAGTTAGAAAAATAAAATACACAGTGTACTTAATATATCTGTAGAAAATATTCAGTACTATTATACATGCTTAGATTTTTTTTATAGTTTCAGGGTGCCTCAAACATTGCTTAAAATTTAGGTGGCGGCAAATGCTTTTCACATGCTGATTTAAATCTCACATACGCGTGCGCGCGCG
>NW_027721438.1:0-320 GCF_054177405.1 Leptonychotes weddellii | reverse complement strand
GGGCAGACTTCAAACAACTCTTTTCAAATCAGAAGAGACAGATGGATGCAGCTCCACAGACCATGGCAAATAGCTATGACGAATGTGATAGGTTGAGGCTCCAAACTCACTTTCCCATAGCCTGTTATGCCCAAGGAGCATGGAGCTGGGTGTGCAAGGGTTAAATACGAAGTGTTGGCCTCACTGCTTCTGAGCCATTCGATTCCCCACTCTCTGTTTTCTAGCACAGCTACTTCTGCAGTTTAATTAGATGCTTTGTTCTCTCTAGATGCCAGTGGATTTTGGCTAAAAGTCCGGTCCAGAAATATCGCATAGAGATT
>NW_027721437.1:0-320 GCF_054177405.1 Leptonychotes weddellii | reverse complement strand
TTCTTATGACTCAAGGCTTTCTGGGAAATGCTACATCTCGGCAAACTCTTGATGACTTTACCCACCGAAACCCTTGCCAAGCGTGGAATGGGTCATGTCCCAGTCTTAATGTGAAATGAAGAAGTTGGAACACAAACAGGCAGGGGCCAGGATCTGTGGTGAGCTATCAGAGATGAAGGCTGCAATCAAGATGTAGCAACTGAAGCAGAATCTACATAATGCAAAGGAAGAAGAAAAGTTTGGGGCACTCCCATCCTCCTGGGGTCTAATCTCCTCTGGGTTCTCCTGTTGGCTGAACTGAATTGGCATCTTGATGCCTA
>NW_027721436.1:0-320 GCF_054177405.1 Leptonychotes weddellii | reverse complement strand
CTTTTTCCTGGTAAAAACACCAATATCCTTGTCATTCTGTTTTGTGGATAGCTCATCCTCTGTCTCCATTCCACATGGAATTTGATTGCCTAATTGTTAAAAAGGATATAGTAGTCTACTAAAGTTATGACTGTTAGCTCAAAACACCTGGAAAGGAGGTAGTAGTGATTACTCTTACATGTTTTAATAAGACAGATGTATGGCACAGGATAATATAAAGTAAAACATGTACTATTTTAGAAGCCTGAATCTGACCATAATAATAGACATTTTGCTGCACCCTGTACACCCTGCCATTAAGAAGGAAAACTATCAGATGG
>NW_027721435.1:0-5334 GCF_054177405.1 Leptonychotes weddellii | reverse complement strand
GTACAGATGCACCTCTGATGCAGTTTAAGTCCATCCTTTTGAAGTACAGCACCCCTACCTATACTGGAGGACAGTCGGAGGGCCATGTCCAGTCAGCATCCGAAGATACAGTAGCTGACAGGGTTGAAATGTCAGTGAATGACAAAGCAGAAGCAAACAGTTGCAGAAGATGGTAAATGTAGAGAAGAGTTACTCAGATATCTGTATTGATGGCCTAATCTCTATACCAACTGTAGTTCTTTTTCTATTCTTTTAATTCAGTGGTGTAAAAATAAAAAACAGTGCTGTTTTCATTCAGAAAAAAAAAAAGGAAATTTCATATATATATATATACATTTCCCTTACAAAAAGGTAACCTCAACTTTGTTCTCAGAGCTTCTCCTGTGTCTGCTGTTTTTCAAATAATCAGCTCAAAATATCTTAATACCAAGAGGCATATTTTGGGGTAGTATATTCTGCCACTCCTCTGTAACAACCGAGTCAAACACATACCTCTCCTTTTCTTCCTTTTTGTCAGGGTGGTTTTACTTCTGAGGTGTAGGGGGGATTTACATGTGTCTTAGGCATTGGTTGTATGCCTTTTCTCTGTACCCTGATGATATCTGTTGAAGTTTGAGTTTCCTTTATTGTGTTTTCACAAGCGTGGCTTCTGTTGCTGACCCTGTGTCCCGTGCAGCACAACCAGTCACTTGGTCCATCCCATCTAAGTCCTCTTTCTCCCAGGCTCGGGATCTTTGTTTCATCTGGACTATTTCAATACTTCTGAACCTCATAAAGCCCCTAGCTGTTTACCCTCCCTGATGATACAGTTTGGGACTTTAGGAGGCTTTTCTTGAAACCAACAAACTGTTGCTGTAGATGTTCATGGCTTCTCCAAAACCCTTAGAGTTCCCTGGACTATGACGGAAGGCAGGGGTGCCGCCAAGCAAAAGCTTTCTCCTCCCCAGGCCATTCCAAACCCATCTATGGTGTCCATCATGACATCCCTCTCCTGAGACTCACCTGGGATAGAGTCATGGCTTCTGGTCCTTTCAGAGACATCACCTACCTGTGGCCCGTCTTTATTAAAACTTTTTTCTATTTCATTTGTCATGGATTATTTCTGTATTAATTTTGATTTTTTGGAAAACACTGCATGAAAATATTACTTATCTTGAATCCTGACTTTTTGGTGCCCCTTAAATTTTGCACCTAATGCAAGTGTCTTGCTCACCTCACTTTAATCTCAGCCATATCACCTCTTCCAATTCTCACTTTTGTCCCCACAGCCAATGAGCTGTAACCCCATAGCACTTAAAGTATTATGCATCATCATTATCCAAACTCATTATAGGTGATCTTACTACTCTGCTTCCTTTGGAGCTTGGATTTTTGTCTCTCAAATGACTTCTTATGTAGGAAACAAAAAAGGAAAAGAGAACCCTTAGCACCGTGAATTAAATGTGTTGACTTTCATGGCTGTTGTTTCCTTCCATGAGTTTAAGAAAATGTATTTGTCAACTCAACTGACTTTGCTGTTGTTGTTATTACTATTATTGTTTGCCACCTGCATCCATCTTCCTGTATGTATAGTACATTACTAAAGCCATGTTTTTTGCCCAGCAAATAAAACACAGTTAATATCTCAAAATATCACCTTACTATGATTTACGGTAATACCTAAAATAAGGTTAGACTAAGTAGAAAACTGAGTAGTTGGTCAGTATCTAGCTGCCACAGATGAACAGATAAAGAAACTTTTTTAAAAACACAGGAGGATAAAGAAAGATTTAGTTGACTGTAAGCTCCTCTGAAGGTAAGAATGGGGTTTCATATATTTTGGCAGATAGGGGAGAGTTAATGCATATTTGGTAAATAAGTATGGGATCATAAATGACACTTTTAATAATGTCATTGTTTATTTTCTCCTTATTATATTTCTTGGCATCTCAAAAAAAAAAATGACCAGAATAAGAAAAATCAATCGTGAGGATATACGTTTTTCCTAATTCTTTTATGCAAAGGACATTGATTATTAAAAACTGTAGAAATAAAAACATTTTTTAAAATGAGGAATTTCTATTCAGGCCTCATTGTGAAATTAAACAACAAAAAAAATGAAGTAGAATGGAAGTGAGAAAAAAGGAAGCAAAAGGCCAAATAGAGAAAATAAACCTGAATTGATTTAGAAAAGAGATAATAAACTGGACAGAAAACATAAAAATCCTGCTGTATACGGAATAACTCAATGCCAATTCCGGGGGAAGAAGAGTCATATACAGTCTGCAATATATGTGTGGGAGGTAAAACAGTCCTCTGGGAGCTATGAGGTTAAGGAAATAACTGTGCATGAAGCAGAGTGACAACTGACCTCTGGCTCATTGAAAGAAATCAGCATGAAGGAGGATTTTGGAGAATGTCCTGAATTTTACACTATGTTCTTCAAATAGCTAGTAGCTTATTTTTATGAGAACCCTGAGACATACTTTCAATGATCATTTATCCAGACAGTTGAGTTTCCTTAATGAAATAACATTACTCCTTTGGGAAAAGGATTTGAGGACAGGGAACAATCAGGCCTCCTAGCAACTCCCACTATGCGAGGTGTTCCTTGAGAGCTGGCTGGCGCTCTGCTCAGAAATGAAGCAATTACCCTTACATCGTGATGCATTGCTCAGAGGAAGGGATTTCCTTAAGATATTTCTTTTTTATGTCTACCTCTCCCACTCTTCACCCTCATCTAGATGAATAGAAAATAAATTTAAGGAAACTGAGAAACTAAAATAATGATGAGGAGGAGGAGGAGGAGGAGGAAGGCATTGCCCTAACTATAAACTTTAATACATCAACTTCCTGGATGAAAAGGAGTATTACACAATGTTTAGTTAATGTGACTAACTCCAGATGTGATTCATTTTGTTTTCCTATTTTAGGTAAGAATTTTCACATTTTTCAGTTATACATTATTTCCTTAGTGCTGTATCATTAAACCACTCAGAACACCCCCTCCATCTCTATCATCTTCTTTCCTTAACATGATGAATGAATTCCGGATCAGACAGTAGATGGTGCTATTATTTCAAAGACTGTGCAATCCCACAGACTTCCAGATTATTTTTAAGACTACAGAATCAAGTGAGAGAAAACTGTGGAAACTTGACATAGTTTTCTGGTTTACAAGGGTTATGGAACGGGAAGCTATTTCTATGTAGTGACCTGTTCTGTCCCTTTTGGGGATAAAATGACAGTCAAAGGCTTCCTTAGTAATTAATCAATTCTGGCTCCCTAGAAAAGAAAACCCATACCCACATTTAATTTTCTCCTCTGAAGCAGGAACAATCGCAGATGCTGTTGCTCATGCCGACTGCCATTACAGACGGAAAACAATTCACAAGCGCTCAGCAATGCAGAAGACGATATTTAAATGTAAAACACATGAATATGACGTTTCCTTAAAAATACTGAAAAAAAAGATTTTTCTAATATAAAGCAATTTATATATAAAACATCTGTAATCACAAAAGCACCTTAAATACAATATTAAAATGCAAGCAATAAAATCCTGAATCTGACAATGATAAATCAACATATTAAAAGCTTGCCTCCTCGGGCAGCAGATGCTCTTTGAAAGAGAATTGGTAACAGATGCATCCCATAGAGGGGGTTCAAACAGTGGTGACACAGACATGGGCTGAGTGGGGCCAAAGCTGCACTGTTGGATCGTGCAACATGCAGCTAAAGCACGATCACTGTCGAGGTTCCTAAAGAGGAACACTACAAGTTGTCCCCTTAAAACCCAATTACTCAAACTTAATGGCCATTGATGGGAACCCTTTACCTGTCTCAGTGGCAAAGGTTTAGGTTATTCTCATTTTTCATGCCCAAGAGCAACGTATGGTGATAAGCTGTCTTAAGGGTGATTCACATCCTCTGCCTAAATTTGCAACTCAGAACATCTAAATGTAAAGAAAAATTTAAACCAAATGACTGGTGATACTATGAAAGCAATAATGAATGCTGACATTTGAAACATCTAGATAATTAATTGCATCGGTTTTAATCTGTATGATTTTTTGCATTCAAGGGCCAGCCATGCTCTCAAACATGCATTTCTAAGAAACTTCAGACTGGGCGCCTGGGTGGCTCAGATGGTTAAGCGTCTGCCTTTTGCTCAGGTCATGATCCCAGGGTCCTGGGATTGAGTCCCGCATCGGGCTCCCTGCTCCTTGGGAGCCTGCTTCTCCCTCTGCCTCTCTCTCTCTCTCTCTGTCTCTCATGAATGAATAAATAAAATC
Source organism: Leptonychotes weddellii (assembly GCF_054177405.1). Classification (NCBI taxonomy): domain Eukaryota; kingdom Metazoa; phylum Chordata; class Mammalia; order Carnivora; family Phocidae; genus Leptonychotes; species Leptonychotes weddellii. The sequence goes on along the minus strand of NW_027721435.1, from coordinate 1,060 downwards.
TTTAAAAAAAAAAAAGAAATTTCAGACTGTCTTTTAAATGGTATCTCTTTTAACCCTTGAGCTCCTCATAGGATAATTTTGAATTAAAAACCTGGTTTTTAATTGTTGATTAGCAATTCTGTTTCTGTTCCATCAGCATTGCTCATGCGTCACATGTCCAGTATATGCCTCCTAATTCTGACTATTCTAGAGTTGATGAGTATAGTAGAAAATAAGTCGTATGCAATTTTTAGTAGACTCTTTGAAAACAGTTACTAAAACCGCTTTAATTCAATATCTGATACATTTTTCTGTTATCACCTGTATGTGGCAGTTTTAAAGCTTATTCTCAAATTCTTGGACATTCTGATCATTGAGAGGTGATGCCCATGCTCCTATTCATTGAATCTGGGTGATTGCTTTTATTAAAATGATGGGAGAGGAAATGATGTAGCATGATATTGACTTCAAGAGAGGATCAGAAGAAGCCTTGAAGTTTTTGCCTTAGTCTCCTGGAATACTCATTCGCTCACTGTAGAGCTCATGTGTGCAGGACCCTACATTCTGAGAAGTCCAAGCTGCATGAAGATCATGGCTGGATTAAGAGACAATCCAGCAATTGCACTATGGGGTATTTACCCCAAAGACACAAATGTAGGGATCTGAAGGGGTACGTGCACCCCAATGTTTATAGCAGCAATGTCCACAGCAGCCAAACTGTGGAAAGAGCCAAGATGTCCATCAACAGATGAATGGATAAAGAAGATGTGGAATATTATGCAGCCATCAAAAGGAATGAAATCTTGCCATTTACAACAACGTGGATGGACCTGGAGGGTGTTATGCTGAGCGAAATAAGTCAATCAGAGAAAGACATGTATCATATGACCTCACTGATATGAGGACTTCTTTTTTTTTTTTTTAAGATTTTACTTATTTATTTGAGAAAGACAATGAGATAGAGCATGAGAGGGGATAGGGTCAGAGGGAGAAGCAGACTCCCCGCCGAGCAGGGAGCCCGATGCGGGACTCGATCCCAGGACTCCAGGATCATGACCCGAGCCGAAGGCAGTCCCTTAAC
>NW_027721434.1:0-320 GCF_054177405.1 Leptonychotes weddellii | reverse complement strand
TTTTTTTTTTAATTTTTTTTTTAAAGATTTTATTTATTTGCAAGAGAGAGAATGAGAGACAGAGAGCATGAGAGGGAGGAGGGTCAGAGGGAGAAGCAGACTCTCCACTGAGCAGGGAGTCCGATGCGGGACTCGATCCTGGGACTCCAGGATCATGACCTGAGCCGAAGGCAGTTGCCTAACCAACTGAGCCACCCAGGTGCCCAATATCTAGTAAGTTTTAATTCAAATTTAAACAATAATGAAATACGATCTCTCATCCATTAAATTTTAGAAAAAATAAAAAGAGAGAGCGAGAGAGGCACCTGAGTGGCTCAGTC
>NW_027721433.1:0-320 GCF_054177405.1 Leptonychotes weddellii | reverse complement strand
CATCCCAGGACCCTGGGGTCATGACTTGAGCCGAAGGCAGATGCTTAACCGACTGAGCCACCCAGGCACCCCTGGTGAATACTCTTTATTGAAAATTTTTTGGCTTATGGAGAGTTGTCATATTCTTCTATGCACAGGATTTCCATTTAAATATCCTAATATGAAGTTTTCATCTTCCAAATAGGGTACCTGCCCCTCCCTCTCACATTTTTTCTTTTTTTTCTTTTTCTTTTTCTTTTTCTCTTCTACCTTTATTTATTAGAGCAAATCAGTAAATTCTCTTTGATGGGCTGAGGATTCCCCTGGGTTCTTTTTTTTTT
>NW_027721432.1:0-320 GCF_054177405.1 Leptonychotes weddellii | reverse complement strand
GGATCGAGTCCCACATCGGGCTCCCTGCTCAGCGGGGGGTCTGCTTCTCCCTCTGACCCTCTCCCCTCTCGTGCTCTCTGTCTCTCATTCTCTCTCTCAAATAAATAAATAAAATCTTTAAAAAAAAAAAAAAAAGACATTAAAAATAGAGCTACCCTACAACCCAGCAATTGCACTACTAGGTATTTACCCCAAAGATACAGATGTAGTGAAGAGAAGGGGCACAGGCACCCCAATGTTCATAGCAGCAATGTCCACAATAGCCAAATTGTGGAAGGAGCCAAGATGTCCTTCAACAAATGAATGGATAAAGAAGATGT
>NW_027721431.1:0-320 GCF_054177405.1 Leptonychotes weddellii | reverse complement strand
TGGCAAAACATGTTGTCATGCTTCCTTCCATGGAAGTATAAAAATCATTAAAATATTGAAGAGGGGCACCTGGGTGGCTCAGTCATTAAGAGTCTGTCGTGATCCCAGCGGATCTCCCCTGCTCATTGGAGAGTCTGCTTCTCCCTCTCCCTCTGTGTGCTCTCTCTCTCAAATAAATAAATAAAATCTTTAAAAAAAATTGAAGATAGCAACAAATAAGCAAGATTGACTATCCAGTTTACACTTTCATTAGAACCAAATTAGCTTTATTTTGTAGAAACATAAGGCAAGAATTTGTCTTATAGTTCAGACATTCTTTT
>NW_027721430.1:0-320 GCF_054177405.1 Leptonychotes weddellii | reverse complement strand
TTTTTTTTTTTCTCTTTTTGCCTATACCTTTGGTGTCATATCCAAGAAATCAATGCCAAATTCAATTCCATGCATCTTTTGCCCTATATTTTCTTCTGAGTTTTATAGTTTTAAGTCTTATATTTCATATTAACTGTTGAATGAATTGATCTAATTAAAAGGAAAAAATATTAATTTTATTGTTATTCATTGTATTTGTCAATTAGTTTGGGGGCAGTTGATATTGGTATGATTGCATTTTGTTGTTCAAGAACTTGGCATTTTTTTACATTTTTAAAAAAATCTCTGTATATTGCTTGCTGAGTTTCTTCCGTTTTTTG
>NW_027721429.1:0-320 GCF_054177405.1 Leptonychotes weddellii | reverse complement strand
GGTGTAAGGTTCAGTCCTATTCTGAATCTGAAGGCTGGAGAAGCCCAATATCCTAGCTCCAAGACAGTAAGACAGAATTCTCCCTTACTTGGCCTTTTCGTCATAGTAAGGACTTCATTGGATTGGATGGGACCCATCCAGTGAAGTCCACTGATTCAAATGTTCATCTCACCCAGAAACAGTCTTACTGACACACACACAATGTTTAACCAAATAAATGAGCACCCTGTAGCCCAGTCAAGTTGATGCATAAAATTAACTATCAAAAGTGAGACACAGATCTGTACCTCTGAAACAAATAATGCAATATATATATATAT
>NW_027721428.1:0-320 GCF_054177405.1 Leptonychotes weddellii | reverse complement strand
ATATATATCAAAAAGCCAAAGTGTGCAACATTAACTTGGTACCTTACTAAACAGTCTTTTGTTTGTTTGTTTGTTTATTTTAAAGCTGAGAATTTTTTTTTTTGATGTAGTGTTCCATGATTCATTGTTTGCATATAACACCCAGTGCTCCATTCAGTACGTGCCCTCCTTAATATCCATCACCAGGTTAACCCATGCCCCCACCCCCCTCCCCTCTACAACCCTCAGTTTGTTTCTCAGAGTCTACAGTCTCTCATGGTTCATCTCCCCCTCCGATTCCCCCCTTCATTTTTCCTTTCCTACTATCTTTTTTTTTTTTT
>NW_027721427.1:0-320 GCF_054177405.1 Leptonychotes weddellii | reverse complement strand
ATGCACAAATATTATACATTTCTTAGTCACTGAAAAGTGCAATCAAGGAAAAGATTTGTCTTGGTATGTATTACCTTGATGTTTTTGTGACTATTTTTTGCACAGTTTTTGTGTGTATATATATGTCATAGTCCAACTCTTTTTAAAACCACACTTTTTAAGGATACTCTTTCAAATAATACAGTACCAAAAGTTTCTAATTTTAGTTCTCCTATCAAAAAAGTAAGGGAAGTAGCATTCAAATTACTCAGGAGTATAAATTCCTGACTCCATATAATTACTTTTAAATTATATCGGTCAAATACATGTTAAAAGTGAGT
>NW_027721426.1:0-320 GCF_054177405.1 Leptonychotes weddellii | reverse complement strand
TCGATCCCAGGACCCCGGGATCATGACCTGAGCCGAAGGTAGACACTTAACAGACTGAGACCTCCAGATGCCCCAGGATCCCACATTTTCTAAATCTGTATTTCAGAAGCTGGTATCCCTGGCTCTCCAAGAAGGGCAATATTCCTATGCCTGATAATCTTCCCAATCTATTATTTTCTTTCAAGGCTTCTATAATCCCGTAAGAAGGAAAGAAGGTGCTCTCACTCCTGCTTCATTCATGACCATGCCAGGGAAATTTCTTTGGAATGCAGCCACAAATTGTAGCTGCTCTAATAACATGTCCCTTTTTTTTTTTTTTT
>NW_027721425.1:0-320 GCF_054177405.1 Leptonychotes weddellii | reverse complement strand
CTTTCCCTCTCTCTCTGTTCTCTCTCCTTCCTCCCTCCCTCCCTTCCTTTCTTCCTGTCTCTTTCTCTCTCTTTTCTCTCCCGCTCTCTCTCTCTTTCTTTCTTCCTCCTTCCTTCCATTTTCTCTCTCTCTTTCTTTCTTCCTCCTTCCTTCCATTTTCTTTCTTTCTTTCTTTCTTTCTTTCTTTCTTTCTTTCTTTCTTTTTCTTTCTTTCTTTCCTTTCAATTCACAGAGATAATTTGTATGTCCCTGTGTGAGAGGAGGTGAGCCAGTGCTATTCGCTGGGCAAGTACTGTGCAGGGAGGCCTGTGCTGGGCCCT
>NW_027721424.1:0-5334 GCF_054177405.1 Leptonychotes weddellii | reverse complement strand
TTTTTTTTTTTTAAAGATTTTATTTATTTATTTGATACAGAGAGAATGAGAGACAGAGAGCATGAGAGGGAGGAGGGTCAGAGGGAGAAGCAGACTCCCTGCCGAGCAGGGAGCCCGATGCGGGACTCGATCCCGGGACTCCAGGATCGTGACCTGAGCCGAAGGCAGTCGCTTAACCAACTGAGCCACCCAGGCGCCCAATAAATAAATCTTTTAAAAAAAGAGTAATTCCAATAAGTATAAAAAGGTTAAACTTGCCAATAAAAGACAAGAATTCTATGATATGGATGAAATTATGAGAGACACACTTAAATATAAATACAAGCTAAATATGAACCTAAATGGTAAAGAAGTATTTCGCATATTGGTAAAAACATCAATAGATCATGAATTATAAATATCACAGACCTTTGTAAATCAACATCACAACCTCCAAATGTAGTAGTGTAACTGACAGACCAACAGGAAGAAATAGATAAATCAATCATGAAAATGAAAGATTTTAACATAACTTCCTTCAAAATACAAACAAAAAATAAGTAAAAATATAAAAAATTTGAACAACACAGTTTTTTTTTAAAGATTTTATTTATTTGACAGAGAGAGACACAGCGAGAAAGGGAACACAAGCAGGGGGAGTGGGAGAGGGAGAAGCAGGCCTCCCATGGAGCAGGGAGCCCAATGAGGGGCTCGATCCCAGCACCCTGGGATCATGACCTGTGCTGAAGGCAGACGCTTAACGACTGAGCCACCCAGGCACCCCAGAAGTATATAATTTTAAATAGACTTTATTTACAATATATTTTTTGGAGATAGAATTGTTCCAAATGAACAGGCCAACCACTCCAGTTCAAGAAGTTAGAAAAAGTTATAGGACAAACCCAAAGGAAAAAGAAAGGAGAGCCATGTGGATCCTGTGAGAGAAAACTAAGGGTATACTAACACAAAAATCCAACTGCAAAAGAATTGTTGGCTCTTATACTCTGTGGAGAGGCCCATGGTCAATTGTATGATCTTGTTGGACTTTTTTAAAAATGATGGAAAATCACCAGACAGAACTGTCTATTCATAGGCTAATATTTGGATAAATACAATTAGTCAATGGACACAAGCAGAGTCTGCTTGTGACACTGAAAGTATATTGTCTGGAATGCATTATGATATTGTGAGGAAATAATGAGAACTGAAAAGTTACCCAAGTAATTGACTTTTTCTTTTTCTTATTATTTATTTATTTTTTTTTTTTTAAAGATTTTATTTGCTTGTTTGACAGAGAGAGAGACAGCCAGAGAGGGAACACAAGCAGGGGGAGAGGGAGACGGAGAAGCAGGCTTCCCACAGAGCAGGGAGCCCGATGCAGGGGCTCGGTCCCAGGGCCCTGGGATCATGACCTGAGCCAAAGGCAGACGCTTAATGACTGAGCCACCCAAGCACCCCCTTTTTATTTTTTAAAAATATTTATTTACTTATTTTAGAGAGAGGGAAGTGGGAAGGGCAGAGGGAGAGGGAGAGAGAATCCCAAGCAGACTCCGTGCCCAGCACAAACCCCTCACCAGGCCAGATCCCACCACCCCAAGATCACAACCCAAATGGCAACCAAGAGTCAGATGCTCAACCGACTGCACCACCCAGGCGCCCCAATACTTGAGTTTTTAAAATTAATTAATTAATTTATTTTAAAGATTTTATTTATTTAATTGTCAGAGAGAGAGAGAGAGAGCATAAGCAGGGGGAGTGGGAGAGGGAGAAGCAGGCTTCCTGCCGAGCAGGGAGCCCGATGAGGGACTCGATCCCAGAACCCCGGGATCATGACCTGATCCAAAGGCAGATGCTTAACTGACTAAACCACCCAGGTGTCCCAGTACTTGACTTTTTAAATGAATGTAATAACACGTGGGAACGCCAGTGTTTAAAAATACTTTGAACATGGGGCACCTGACTGGCTGAGTTAGTAAAGCGTGTGGCTCTTGATCTCAGAATCGTGAGTTCAAGCCCCACGCTGGGTGTAGAGATTACTTAAAAAAATAGATAAAATTTAGGGATGCCTGAGTGGCTCAGTCAGTTAAGAGTCTGCCTTTGGCTCAGGTCATGATCCCAGGGTCCTGGGATGGAGCCCCACATCAGGCTCCTTGCTCAGAGGCAAGCCTGCTTCTCCCTCTTCCTCTGCCGGCCACTCCCCATGCCTGTTTTCTCTCTCTCTCTCTCTGTCAAATAAATAAATAAAATCTTTTTTTTTTTAATTTTTATTTATTTATTTTTTTATTCTTATGTTAATCCCCATACATTACATCATTAGTTCTAGATTAAATAAATAAAATCTTTAAAAATAAATACATAGATAAAGAAAATGTAAAAATAAGTGCTTTGGACATCTATTTGCTAATACATAGGCTTTTATGACCTTTCTGTTCAGATGATAAAAAAGAAAGTGGATTACTTCTCCATGTGATCACACATTTTTTTTAAAGTAATCTCTACATCCAATGTGGGACTAGAACTCAGAGCCCTGAGATCAAAAGTCGCATGCTGTACCGACTGAGCCAGCCAGGGACAACTGATCACACATCTGATGACACATTTCTGAAACATTTCACTTTGTCAACACTCTCACACTGCTTTCTTGTGGTCATCAATTTGGAAGGATATAACTGGTGTCACCATCCACATGTGGCTACCATTTTCCAAGTATCTGATTACCATTCATTGCAGTCATGGCGGGAATAAAGTTGCTACCATGGAAGTAGACGAAACTTTCAAATCTTTAATTTGACCCAGCACCCAGCATCATTTTACCTGGCACATAGCTGACTACATTCTATAGATAACTCTTGGGAAAACCTCACTTTGTATACCAAACTATATCTGGAGTGTGCGTGTATGTGTCACTTTATTTATATATTTTAGAGATTTTATTTATTTATTTGTCAGAGAGAGAGAGAGCCCAAGCAGGGGGAGCGGTAGGCAGAGCAGGCAGAGGGAGAAGCAGGCTCCTTGCCAACCAAAGAGCCCGATGTGGGACTCAATCCCAGGACCCCAGGATCATGACCTGAGCCGAAGGCAGATGCTTAACTGACTGAGCCACGGAGGCGTCCCTATGTGTCACTTTTTAAAGGAATAAAATAATGTACATGTATTGTAACAAAATTGAACATGCCTGGGAGTTAAAAATTCATCATGGACCAAAACTTTCCATAATTATGATAAATGTTTTGCCAAATTTGAGGCTAAAATTCAATATATTGGGCACCTGGGTGGCTCAGTTGGTTAAGCATCTGCCTTCTGCTCAGGTTGTGATCCCGGGGTCTTGGGATCAAGCCCCTCATCAGGCTCCCTGCTCGGCGGGGAGCCTGCTTCTTCCTCTCCTGCTCCCCCCTGCTTGTGCACTCTCTCTGTCAAGTGAATGAATGAAATCTTTAAAAAATAAATAAATAGGGCGCCTGGGTGGCTCAGTCGTTAAGCATCTGCCTTCGGCTCAGGTCATGATCCCAGGGTCCTGGGATCGAGTCCCACATCGGGCTCCCTGCTCGGCAGGAAGCCTGCTTCTCCCTCTCCCACTCCCCCTGCTTGTGTTCCTGCTCTCGCTATCTCTCTCTCTGTCAAATAAATAAATAAAAATCTTTAAATAAATAAATAAATAAATAAATATAAAATTCAATACATCATGTCCGAGATAAATCAATTCCACAATCAATTTGTCTGATGTATTTGAGTTAACCCTTTACTTCTGGATTGTTCAAGAAGAAAAGGTAAATAATTCCATTTTTTGCATTTATTTATAAATTTTAGTTGTATTATGAAACTAGCAAGTTAAAGAGGAGTTTGAAAATATATTTAAGTGAAACACAATCTAACTTCCACTTCTATTTTATTTTATTGGAATGTATGAGTAACTTAAGTGGAGAGCAAAAAGATTCCTCTTGCAGCAATGTTGTCAAAACATTTAAAGAGAGTTTCCCATTTAGGATAAAATGATGTAATGTCTAGGATCTGATTCAAAATAATCTGGAGTGGGGGAAATAGACGAGAGTATAAATGAAACAAGATGGTATAGGAACTGATAATTGTTAAAACTGAACGAGTATATGAGAGTTTTATTATAGTATAGGAAGAATAAAAGACAAAGGACAGACAAGATTTTTAAAAAATCTTTACTGTAGAAAATTTCAAATATACATAATAAGTTTAAAACTAAAATTTATTCTTTGCCATTCTTGGTCTATTCTGACGTATACATTTCAGAATCAGTTTATCAATCCAGTACTGATTTTGAATAAAAATCTGTTGAATCTTAGATCAACCTGCAGAGAATTGTCTTTTTCTGCCATTAAGTGTTCCTACTGTTAATATGGAGTAGCTCTCACTTTTTTAGGTTTTCGTTATCTTTTGGTACAGTTTTATAATTTTCTATGTACAGATCTTACACCTCGTTTGTTAGGTTTATTTCTGAGCGTGTCATAGTCTTGTTGCTATTTTAATGGCTTCTTCGTATAATTACATGATATGACTGTATAGAATTGCAATCAAGTTTGTATATGGACCTTATAATCACCTATCTTACTATACTCTTTTAATACTTTAGTAACTTGTCTATAGATTATTCTTGTTTTTTAATGAAAATAATCATATTGGGGCACCTGGGTGGCTTAGTCAGTTGAGCATCTGCCTTCAGCTCAGGAAATGATCCCAGAGTCCTGGGATTGAGCCCATTGCCAGGCTCCCTGCTCAGCAGGGAGTTTACTTCTCCCTCCCTCAGCCCCTCCCTCTGCTCGTGCTCTCTCTCTCTCTCTCAAATAAATAAATAAATCTTTATTAAAAAAAATAATAATCCTATCATCTGAGTATAATGACAATTTCACTTCTTCCTTTTCAGTAGTTATGCCATGAATTTCTTACCATAATCTTATTGCTCTGGCTAGGACCTCCATCATATTGTTGAATAGAAATAATGATGGGGTGCTTGGGTGGCTCAGTCAGTTAAGCATCTGCCTTAAGCTCATGTTATGATCCCGGGGTTCTGGGATGGAGCCCTACGTCAGGCTTCCTGCTCAGCAGGGAGCCTGCTTCTCCCTCTCCCTCTGCCACCCCCGCCACCCCCCCACTCGTGCTCTCTCGCTATCTCTCTCTCTCTCTCTCAAATAAATAAATAAATAAAATCTTTTTTTTTTTTAAAGATTTTATTTATTTGACAGAGAGAGACACAGCGAGAGAGCAACACAAGCAGGGGGAGTGGCAGAGGGAGAAGCAGGCCTCCCGCGGAGCAGAGAGCCCGATGTGGGGCTCGATCCCAGGACCCCAGGATCATAACCCGAACGGAAGGCAGCCGCCTAACTGACT
>NW_027721423.1:0-320 GCF_054177405.1 Leptonychotes weddellii | reverse complement strand
GGCTTCATGTTTCCCTCCAAACGGTAACAATTAAGAACTTTTTTCAATATTTCAGATGACATATATTCCCAAGAGCAGTGCATTTACTATTTTGCACATGGCCTCCACGAGAAGAGACGGAAAAACGTACTTTTTAGGGAGTGAACTAAGGGATGTGTGTATAAAGATTGCCATTTTTTTGCCCAAGAACTGATGTTAAACTTACAAGTTTTAAGAAGCGACTTGAACAAACTGCCAGAGTCCAACCTGGTATCGCAGCTGGGGCCAACCAGATGCTCGGAGGTCCTGGGAATGAGCGCAAGTTGAAGTCTGGGCACCAG
>NW_027721422.1:0-320 GCF_054177405.1 Leptonychotes weddellii | reverse complement strand
TTACATCATCTTTAACTACTTTAATCAGTATTTTGTAATTTTCAGCCTACATATTCTGTATACCTGTAAGTATATACCTGATTGTTTCATGTCCTTTAGAATGATGTAAAATGGTACAGTGTTTTCAGTTTTAGCATATGTAGGTTCATTGTTAATACATAGAAATAAGATGTCTCTTTGCATTCATGTTAATTCTGAGTTTTTGTTTTTGTGTTTTTGTTTTTTGTAGATTCCCTGGAGTTTTTTGCATGAGCAATAATGCAAGAAGGAAAACTTGTACTACTTCTTTTGTTCACTGTATCCTTTTACTTCTTTCAGTT
>NW_027721421.1:0-320 GCF_054177405.1 Leptonychotes weddellii | reverse complement strand
TACTCACTTTCCCAGGAATCCCACTTCATAACATCCCCTTTAGGCTTTGGCATGAGAACCTGGATGTTAATCCTGGGCAGTTTGTTCCCTCCGAGCTTTGCAAGATGGCAGGTTAAGATCTCCAACTTATTCTCCTGTTCTCCCACCTTGTCAAGCAACCCCAAGGCCAGCAGAGTGGTGGATACCACACTTCTCTAATTTCAGCTCTTCTTTCTACTTTCTAACTCAAACTTCAGTTTCTAGTTGGCATTGGTGGCCAGTCAAACTGCCCACAGTAGAGGCCAATCCACTTCAGCAGCCATTTTGTTTTTCTTCTCTGC
>NW_027721420.1:0-320 GCF_054177405.1 Leptonychotes weddellii | reverse complement strand
CTCTCGCTATCCCCATCTCTCTCCCTCTCCCTCTCGCTATCCCCATCTCTCTCCCTCTCTCTCTCTCCCTCTCGCTATCCCCATCTCTCTCTCTTTCTCTCCCCGTATCTCGCTCTCACTGTCCAGAGGATTTCAGGTACCGTAAAGTTTGAGAACACTGCTCTAGAGTGAAGTTCTTTCCACAACAGTGATTTACCACCCTTGTAATTGAGGGGAAAAATGGGCCAGAGTCAGTTTATTACAAGTTCCACATTCACACAGCAAAGCCTCCTTTCCAATACTACAATCTAAACAGCTGTATCACTTCACATTTCCAATGT
>NW_027721419.1:0-320 GCF_054177405.1 Leptonychotes weddellii | reverse complement strand
GGGAGATTTTATATCAAAACCTAGATTTCCAGTTTTTGTTGATTGGATCTGGAGAGAACCAGCTGTCACAGAGGAAAGCTGCCCCATTTAGAGCACCACGGTCCCCCCCGAACTTCTCCCTGACCGCTAGTGACCTTAAGCTGTGACATCATCGATTCCTGAAGAGACCAGTTAAACACCTAAACGTGTCTTTGTTTCCTTCATGTTCTTGGAAGATATTTTTGCTTCATAGAGAATTCTAGGTTGGCATTTGTTTTTTCCTCAGCACATGGAAGGCGTCAGTCTATTGACTTGGGCCTCCATCGTTGTCATGAGAAATT
>NW_027721418.1:0-320 GCF_054177405.1 Leptonychotes weddellii | reverse complement strand
GCCCCAGCAGGCAGGAGGCCTCCCAGGAAATGAGAAGCAGCAGCCTGGTGAGAGCAGACACTCCAGACTCCCCACCTCAGGCATGTGACCTGGGATCCCATTCCCCCCATTTCCTTGAAGCATGGCTTAGTCCTGGGTCACTCCCTCCTGTGTTGTTCTAGAATTAGTCCCCAGGGGAGATGCCAAATCAGCCTGTGCATGCCAGTCTGGGCAGAATGCAGAGAGAGGTTGTTGGACACAGCTTTTTCTCTCCGGCACCAGAAGGGCTTCAGGGCTGAGTCATCCCTACCTCTGAGTCTCCACATGGACCACAGGCAGGT
>NW_027721417.1:0-320 GCF_054177405.1 Leptonychotes weddellii | reverse complement strand
GAGGGGCAGAGGGAGAGAGAGAGAGAGAGAATCAAGCAGACTCCCTGCTGAGGGTGGAGCCTGACCTCACCACCCTGAGATCATGACCGGAGCAGGAATCAAGAGTTGGACGCTTAACCAACTGAGCCACGCAGGCTCCTGACCTATCTCTATTCTTAATAGTGCCTTAAAAAAAGGAGATTTTATTTATTTATTTAAGCGAGAGAGCGTGCACGCACATGCGCATGAGCAGGGGGGAGGGGCAGAGGGAGAGGGCGAAGCAGACTCCCTGCTGAGCAGGGAGCCCAACACGGGGCCCCATCCCGGACCCCAGGACCACG
>NW_027721416.1:0-320 GCF_054177405.1 Leptonychotes weddellii | reverse complement strand
TCTAAAACTTTCTGCATAAATGGTTTTGAAACCTTGTTAGCCATAACCCTATGACTTGCAGAAGCTTCTTTTTTTTTTTTATTTTATTTTTTTTTCTCTAGATGAAGTGTTCCACAATTCATTGTTTGTGCATAACACCCAGTGCTCCATGCAGAACGTGCCCTCCTCAATACCCACCACCAGGCCAACCCATCCTCCCACCCCCTTCCCCTCTAGAACCCTCAGTTTGTTTTTCAGAGTCCATCGTCTCTCATGGTTCGTCCACCCCTCCAATTTCCCCTGCTTCATTCTTCCCCTCCCGCTACCTTCTTCTTCTTCTT
>NW_027721415.1:0-320 GCF_054177405.1 Leptonychotes weddellii | reverse complement strand
TTCATTTCACAGTAAAAATGTATGCGAGGTACTTGAAAGCACAACCATCATGGTACAGTTTTCTTTTTTTTTTTTTTTAAGATTCTCTTTATTTACTTGACAGAGAGAGAGAGCATGAGCAGGGGAGCGGCAGAGGCAGAGGGAGAAGCAGGCTCCCCGCCGAGCAGGGAGCCCAATGCGGGGCTCGATCCCAGGACCCTGGGGTCAATGACCTGAGCCGAAGGCAGATGCTTCACCGACTGAGCCATGCCCCTGAAATGTATTTCTTTTTTTTTTTTTTAAGATTTTATTTATTTGAGAGAGACAGTGACAGAGATAGA
>NW_027721414.1:0-320 GCF_054177405.1 Leptonychotes weddellii | reverse complement strand
CCTTCCATTTCTATTTTTTGGAACAATTTCAGAAGAATAAGTGTTAATTCTTCTTTAAATGTTTGGTAGAATTCCCCTGGGAAGCCATCTGGCCCTGGGCTCTTGTTTGTGGGGAGATTTTTGATGACTGCTTCAATTTCCTTAGTGGTTATGGGTCTATTCAGGTTTTCTATTTCTTCCTGGTTCAGTTTTGGTAGTTGATACATCTCTAGGAATGCATCCATTTCTTCCAGGTTATCTAATTTGCTGGCATAGAGTTGCTCATAATATGTTCTTATAATTGTTTGTATTTCTTTGGTGTTGGTTGTGATCTCTCCTCT
>NW_027721413.1:0-5336 GCF_054177405.1 Leptonychotes weddellii | reverse complement strand
TCTCCCACTCCCCCTGCTTGTATTCCCTCTCTCGCTGTGTCTCTCTCTGTCAAATAAGTAAATAAAATCTTTAGAAAAAATAAAATAGGGGCACCTGGGTGGCTCAGTCGTTAAGAGTCTGCCTTCGGCTCAGGTCATGATCCCGGGATCCTGGGATGGAGCCCCACATCGGGCTCCCTGCTCTGCGGGAAGCCTGCTTCTTCCTCTCCCACTTCCTCTGCTAGTGTTCCCTGCTGTGTCTCTCTCTGTCAAATAAATAAATAAAATCTTTAAAAAAAATAAAATAAAATAAAAGGAGTGCCTCTGACATTTCCCCATTAAGAATGATGTTTACTTTAGGTGTATGTTAAATACCCTTTAACAGATTAAGAAAGATCATTTCTATTCTTACTCTGCTAAATATTGTTTTATCATGATGAGTGTTGAATTTTATCAAATGCTTTTTCTGCATCCATTAAGATGATAACTGGTTTTCTCCTTTACTGCTAATGTGAAGAATTGGTTCTCTAATAATAAACCATTCTTGTATCCCCGGAATTAGCCTGACTTTGTCATGATTTATTACCTCTTTTATACATCACTGATTTGATTTGCTAATACTTTAATATATTTGCATCTAGGTTCACTTGTGAGATTGGCTGTAATATGATTGCTTGGAATTAAGCTTTATTAATCTCATGCAGTGAATTGGGAATATTTCCTCTTTTTCTGTTTTCTGGAAGAGTTTATATAAGATTGAAATGAACCGCTTCTTGAAAAGTTGGTAGAATTCATCTAATAAGTTATTTAATTCTTACGATTTCTTTGTAAGAAATTTTAACTATCCTCAGTTTCTTTAATGGGTATGGAATTATATGAGATTTTTATTTCTTGAGTTCTATTTCTCTAGGATTCTCTTCATCTAAGTTTTGCAAAATATTATCTTTAAATCTCTGCTGCATCTGTACTTTTGTCCCCCTTTGCATTACTAATATTTTTTCTTTTCTCTCCCCTTCTTGTCAATTTTATTAGTTTTTTTCCTCCTAGATAACCAGTTCTTGGCTTTGTTGATCTTCTTTATTCTATTTTCTTGATGCTCTAATTATTTTTATTTGCTTCTTTCCACTTTCTTTGGGTTTATTCTGTTATTTTTCTAATTAAGTTGAGTGTCTAATTCTTTAATTTTCAGACTTTCTTAATTTGTAATATAAACATTCAAGCCTATAAGTTTACTTGAATCATCACTATTATTTGTTTGTTTCTCAAGCCTTGATACATAGTATTTTTATTATTGCTCAGTTCTAAATATTTCTTACACTTCTATTATGATTTCATCTTGGACTCGAGGGGTGTTTTTCATATGTGTGTTTGTGTTTCATTAAATTTTTTATTTTGAGATAATTATAGATTCACATGCAACTGTAAGAAATAATACAAAGAAATTCCATGTACACTTTATCCAGTTTCCTCCAATTGTAACACCTTGCAAAACTATAGAAAATATCACAACCAGGATATTGACCTTGATGAGAATTCAGCTATTAATCTTACTGAGGCTTCCTTATATGTGATGAATCACTTCTTTCTTGCTACTTTCAAAATTCTCTCTGTCCTTGGTTTTCAATAGTTTAATGTTGATGTGTCTAGGTATGGATCTTTCTGAATTTATCTAACTTAGAGTGTGTTGAGCTCCTTGGATGTGTGGATTAATGGTTTTCACCCAGTCTGGGAAGCTTTTGGCCATGACTTCTTCAAAGATTTCTTTCTCTCTCTCCTCTCCTTCTGGGACCTCCGTTATGTATATTTTGGTATACTTCATGGTGTTTTATAGATCTCTGATACTCTGTTCCTTCTCTTCATTCTTTATCTTCTTCAGACTGGAGAATCTCAGTTGACCTGTCTTCAAGTTTGGTGATTCCTCTTTCTGCCAGCTTGAATCTATAGCTGTGCCCCTCCAGTAAATTTTTTATTTTAGTTATTGTACTTTCCAATTCCAGAATTTCTATTTGGTTCTCTTTTATACTGTGTCTTTACTGATGTTCTCTATTCGGTGAGACATTCTCAAACTTTCCTTTAGTTCTTTAGGCATGGTTTCCTTTAGTTCTTAGAACATTTTTTTTTTTTTTTTGAGAGAGAGAGAGATCGGTGGGGGGGCAGAGGGAGAGAGAGAGAATCTTAAGCAGGCTCCACACCTCAATAAAATTTATTTTATTTTTTATTTTTTAATTTTTAAAAAAGATTTATTTATTTATTTTAAAGAGAGAGAAAGAGCAGGAGGAGGGGCAGAGGGAGAAGGAGAGAGAATCTCAAGCAGACTCCCCGCTGAGACAGAGCCCTACGCAGGGCTCAGTTTCACAACCCTGAGATCATGACCTGAGCTGAAATCAAGAGTCAGATGCTTAACTGACTGAGCCACCCAGGTGCTCCTCTTTGAACGTGTTTATAATAGCTGATGTAAAGTCTTTGTCTAACAAAGTCTATCCCTCTGGGCTTCCTGAGAAATAATTTCTATTAACTGCTCTCTCTCCTCCCTTCATATATGTCATATTTTCCTGCTTCTTGGCATGTCTCATAAGTTTTTGTTAAAAACTAGACATTGTAAATAATATAATGTGGCAACTCTGGAAATCAGATTCGCTTCACTTCCTAGAGGGTGTTTTTGTTGCTGTTTATTGTTTTTACTGCTGCTGTTTGTTTAGTGACTTTCCTGAACTAATTTTGTAAAGCCTCTTCTTTGTCATATGTGGCCACCATAATCTGTGCTTGGTTAGCTTAGCAATCAGGTAATGAATGGACAGACACTTCCTTACATGCCATTCATTACTAGGTCTTCCAGCCTTTGCTAAGGGTGTGTGTGTGTGTGTGTGTGTGTGTATGTGTCTTAGGGTATATCTTCAAGACTCCAGCACACTGTGGACAACTCTGCTTTAATCTTTACTTCCCGCCTCAAGGTCTGCCAGCGGTGAAGAAATTATAGTCTTCTCAGGCCTTTCCTAGGCATACACATAGTCCTGTACATGCATGCGGTCTTCTAGATTTCCAGGAATATGATGGAACTTTTCTAAGGTACTCATAAATATCTTATTCCCAAGTTTTTCCTTTTAAGTTCTTGTCTACTTCTTTGCCCCACCCAATTGTTATCCCCTCTAAAACACCAGCGATGTTAAACAATTGCCACTGATTGTTTTCCATAAATGTTCCAAGGGAAAGTGTATTCACACTGAATGAGCTCTGAATCAGTTCAAATAAATGCAAGCCCTGAGTGAGGTGCTTTACCTAGAACTTCCAGACAGGTCAAATAATTACTATTTTTCGAGGATGGGGCCTTTGAGAAACTCCAGAACCCATTCTGTCCCCTCTAGTGATTACCAGGCTCCTGGTTTTCATGGGTACCGTGATTGCAGGGCTGTTGGTTTCCAACACCACTGTGAAACTGAGGAGAGAGAGATAGGAATAGAGAAAGCTAAAATGCCACAAATTCTCTTGTTTACTGAGATACAGCCATTTTCCATGAATAAATATTTAGGTTGTTATGAGCCTTTGGTTAATTTCCAGAGTTCTGAAAATGTTGATTTTGATAATTTTTGCCAGTGCTCCCATAGCTTTTATCAAGAAGCAAATTTTTGATGGTCCTTACTCCACCATTTTGAAAGTGGCTTCTATCGTAATGACATCAATACAGTCAAGCTAAAGAACTATTTCATCACCCCAAGGATCCCTTATGTTGTCCTTTTATAGCCACACCTATTTCCTTCCCAAGGAGCCCACCTAAATCCTGGCAACCACTAATCTGTTCTTTATTTCTATAGTTTTGTTATCTCTGGAATGTTTTGGAAATGGAATCATACAGTATATAACCTTTTGGGATTGGCTTTTCTTCACTAAGCATAATTCTTTGGAGATCCATCCAGATTGTTGCCTTTATCAATAATTTGTTCCTTATCATTGCTAAGTAATAATCCATGATATGGATATACCACAGTTTGTTTAACCATTTACCCATGGAAGGACATGTGAATTGTTTCCATTTTTAAGCCTTTACAGATTAAGTGCTATGAACATTTGTGTACAAGTTATTATGTGAATATGTCTTTATTTCTCTGGGATAGATGCCCAAGAGTGCAATTGCTGAGTCATGTGGTAATTGCATGTTTAGTGTTTTTAATAAACTGCCAATCC
This sequence comes from Leptonychotes weddellii, assembly GCF_054177405.1. Taxonomy (NCBI): domain Eukaryota; kingdom Metazoa; phylum Chordata; class Mammalia; order Carnivora; family Phocidae; genus Leptonychotes; species Leptonychotes weddellii. Next base: position 1,178 of record NW_027721413.1, on the reverse strand, counting down.
AGAAAACATAAAAAAATAGATATTCCATGTTCATGGATTAAAATAATTAATATTATTAAAATGTCCATTCTACCCAAAGTGATCTACAGATTCGATGTAATCATTATCAAAATTCCAATAGCATTTTCCACAGAAAATAGAACAATCTTAAAGTTTGTATAGAATCACAAAAGACCCCAAATAACCAAGGCAATCTTTTTTTTTAATTTAATTTTATTATGTTATGTTAGTCACCATACAATACATCATTAGTTTTTGATGTAGTGATCCATGATTCATTGTTTTCGTTTAACACCCAGTGTTCCATGCAGTACATGCCTCCTTAATAGCCATCACCAGGCTAACCCATTCCCCCACCCCCCTTCCCTCTAAAACCCACAGATTGTTTCTCAGAGTCCATAGTCTCTCATGGTTCATCTCTCACTCTGATTCCCCCCCCTTCATTTTTCCCTTCCTTCTCCTAATGTCCTCCATGCTATTCCTTATGTTCCACAAATAAGTGAAATCATATGATAATTGACTTTCTCTGCTTGACTTATTTCACTTAGCATAATCTCCATGTTGATGTAAAAGTTGGGTATTCATCCTTTCTGATGGCTGAGTAATATTCCATTGTATATATGGACCCCATCTTCTTTATCCATTCATCTGTTGAAGGGCATCTTGGCTTTTTTTTTTTTTAAAGATTTTATTTATTTATTTGACAGAGAGAGACACAGCGAGAGAAGGAACACAAGGAGGGGGAGGGGGAGAGGGAGAAGCAGGTTTCCAGCAGAGCAGGGAGCCCGATGCGGGGTTCAATCCCAGGACCCTGGGATCATGACCTGAGCTGAAGGCAGATGCTTAATGACTGAGCCACCCAGGCGCCCCGGGCATCTTGGCTCTTTCCACAGTTTGGCTATTGTGGACATTGCTGCTATGAAAATTGGGGTGTATATGGCTCTTCTTTTCACTACATCTGTGTCTTTGGGGTAAGTAGCCAGGAGTGCAATTGCTGGGTCATAGGGTAGCTCTATTTTTAATTTTTTGAGGCACCTCCACACTGTTTTCCAAAGTGGCTGTACCAACTTGCATTCCCACCAACAGTGTAAGAGGGTTCCCCTTTCTCCACAACCTCTCCAACATTTGTTGTTTCTTGCCTTGTCAATTTTTGCCATTCTAACTGGTGTAAGGTGGTA
>NW_027721412.1:0-320 GCF_054177405.1 Leptonychotes weddellii | reverse complement strand
GCAATTTAACAATTCCATATATTACTCAATGCTCCTCAAGATAAGTGTACTCTTAATCCTCTTCACCTATTTCATGCATCCTCCCACCTACCTCTTCTCTGGTAACCCTCTAGGCTTTCTATTCTATTGATCTGTGTCTATTTTTGTGCCAGTACCATACTGTTTTGATTACTACAGCTTTGTAATATAACTTGAAGTCTGGAATTGTGATACCTCCTGCTTTGTTTTTCTTTTTCAAGGTTGCTTTGGCTACTCGGGGTCTTCTGTGGTTCCATACAAATTTTCGGATTGTTTGTTCTAGCTGTGTGAAAAATGATGCT
>NW_027721411.1:0-320 GCF_054177405.1 Leptonychotes weddellii | reverse complement strand
TGAGAGACTATGGACTCTAAAAAACAAACTGAGGGTTCTAGGGGGGGGGTGGGAGGATGGGTTAGCTTGGTGATGGGTATTAAAGAGGGCATGTACTGAATGGAGCACTGGGTGTTATACACAAACAATGAATCATGGAACACTACATCAAAAACTAATGATGTAATGTATGGTGATTAACATAACATAATAATAAAAAAAAAGGACAATATAAAATAATGAAGGGGACAATCCAATAAGAAGGTAAAACAATTGTAAATGTTTAGGCACCCAACATGCGAACACCCAAATATATAAAACAATTAGAAACAAACATAAAG
>NW_027721410.1:0-320 GCF_054177405.1 Leptonychotes weddellii | reverse complement strand
GCTCATAAGTCACTACTGGAATCTTTCCATTTGGAGTAATAACTGACATCATCAGTTAAAAGTTTTAGACAATACAGCTATAATAAGGTCCTGGGCCTTCATTTGCTAAAATTCACTAATTATTCTGATTTGTGTTTTATACTGCCATTTTGAAATGTATGCTATCTCCACTTTTCTTCTATAGTTTATGAAAATAATACCCAAAACAATGAAATCAAATGCAATATGCACTTTCTTATTATTCAAAATGGTACTGGCCGCTATGATTAAATTAGGATAAGTCTGGGTGCTAATTAAGATAAGCTATAGCTATGGAAAAT
>NW_027721409.1:0-320 GCF_054177405.1 Leptonychotes weddellii | reverse complement strand
TTGCAGTTCACATCTTTATTTATAACATTCTAATTAGATTAATACCAGATTAATTTCCAAGGCATACAGAACCTTTAATCAATCGACGTCCCCTCCTTTTGCCATTATTGTCCTACATACCGCATTTCTACATTTCGACATTGTGAGCTGATCAACACCAATTGATATTGACTTCATGTAGGTTTCTTGTAAATCAGAATAAAAGAATATATCTTATACATTTATCCCATATACATTTTATGCACTTACGCATTTATACTTGCTTGTATATTCATCTCTGTAACTGTTTCTCCATGGAAGATTGAGTTACTGTGTTGTCT
>NW_027721408.1:0-320 GCF_054177405.1 Leptonychotes weddellii | reverse complement strand
TTTTTTTTTTTTTTTTTTAAGATTTTATTTATTTATTTGAGACAGAGAGAATGAGAGACAGAGAGCATGAGAGGGAGGAGGGTCAGAGGGAGAAGCAGGCTCCCTGCTGAGCAGGGAGCCTGATGCGGGACTCGATCCCGGGACTCCAGGATCATGACCTGAGCCGAAGGCAGTCGCTTAACCAACTGAGCCACCCAGGCGCCCCAACAGTATATATTTTCTATGTGAATTTTAAATGAATTCTTTCCATAACATGTAATTATCTCTCAAAAAACATTTGTAGTCAATTTTATAGTGACATTGGGTTGATTTATAAAAGA
>NW_027721407.1:0-320 GCF_054177405.1 Leptonychotes weddellii | reverse complement strand
TTCTTATGACTCAAGGCTTTCTGGGAAATGCTACATCTCGGCAAACTCTTGATGACTTTACCCACCGAAACCCTTGCCAAGCGTGGAATGGGTCATGTCCCAGTCTTAATGTGAAATGAATAAGTTGGAACACAAACAGGCAGGGGCCAGGATCTGTGGTGAGCTATCAGAGATGAAGGCTGCAATCAAGATGTAGCAACTGAAGCAGAATCTACATAATGCAAAGGAAGAAGAAAAGTTTGGGGCACTCCCATCCTCCTGGGGTCTAATCTCCTCTGGGTTCTCCTGTTGGCTGAACTGAATTGGCATCTTGATGCCTA
>NW_027721406.1:0-320 GCF_054177405.1 Leptonychotes weddellii | reverse complement strand
CACACCATAACATATACACACCCATGTACGTAACACATGCAGGCCTATGTGCACACACCCACTCGCACGCACACACCCACACGTGTGCGTGCACACCTGGCGTCCTCTACAGGCATCCCTCCCCCCTTCAAACCGCGTCCCTTCTCCAACCCAGCCACAGCCTGTCTGACGTCTCCAGGCTCCCTCACCTCTTTGTTCCTCACATCTCGCCTCTGCCGATGGGACGTGTGCACACGTTGCACCAACACGCGGACTCTGGCAAGTTTCCAGTCGCCACCTGCATTAAAAGCCACTGGACTAGACTGTCTCTCAAGTCTCTT
>NW_027721405.1:0-320 GCF_054177405.1 Leptonychotes weddellii | reverse complement strand
TGCTCCGTGTTGGGTTTTACAAGGATTACTTAAGGAGTCCTTACAATAAAAATAGATACTCTTCTAGTCTCCATTTTACAAACGAGGAAGCTGAGGCACAGAAAGGCCCCACCCTAGCGGCAGACCCTTATTTGTTAAGGGAGTGCTGGTGGGGGACATGGGAAGGGGGAGAGGGACAGGATGGGGAAGAGGGAGGAAGCTGGCAAAGGCTCCATTTCCGGCAGAGTCCCAGCCCCAACCTGATCCTGCTCCTGCAGAAAGTTCTGGAACATGAGTTGAATCTTGGAATTTTCCCTTGAGGCAAGGGAGCTGGGCATTCA
>NW_027721404.1:0-320 GCF_054177405.1 Leptonychotes weddellii | reverse complement strand
GGAGCAACCTGGGGATGGGGACTGTCCCAGCGCCCAGCATCAGGTTTAATACATATTTATTGACTGCCTGAGTGAATCCATCAATGAATGAACAAACTAGGCCATGAATCCGCGAGGATGTCTCGCTTCATCTCGACACTTGGCAGCCTCTAGCACCTTGGCACAGACTGGGTCTGAGAAAAAAACGTTTGTGGAATGACTAATAGAAATAGCCCAGGCTCACCGAGCACAGATACCAGGCCAAGCTCTTGATGTGGCTTATCCCCTTTTACCCTTAGAGGGATCCTAGGAGGTGGGCGCTGCCACCAGCTGCCATTTGC
>NW_027721403.1:0-320 GCF_054177405.1 Leptonychotes weddellii | reverse complement strand
TTTTGTCGACTAATAGGAGGGAGGAAAGAAAACAAGTGGTAAACAAAAACATGTAGTAGAGTCGTAGAAATAAGTCCAAATGTATTTGTAATGACAGTAATTGCAAACAGATAATCATATCTATATTGGACATATTTCATAATGGATTTTTTTTTATTTTTATTTTTTAAAGATTTTATTTGTTTATTTGACAGAGAGACACAGCAAGAGACGGAACACAAGCAGGGGAAGTGGGAGAGGGAGAAGCAGGCTTCCCGCTGAGCAGGGAGCCTGATGCAGAGCTCGATCCCAGGACCCTGGGATCATGATCTGAGCCAAAG
>NW_027721402.1:0-5337 GCF_054177405.1 Leptonychotes weddellii | reverse complement strand
GAAGCGGGGGAAATCGGAGGGGTGGACGAACCATGAGAGACGATGGACTCTGAAAAACAAACTGAGGGTTCTAGAGGGGAGGGGGGTGGGAGGATGGGTTGGCCTGGTGGTGGGTATTGAGGAGGGCACGTTCTGCATGGAGCACTGGGTGTTGTGCACGAACAATGAATCATGGAACACTTCATCTAAAACTAATGATGTAATGTATGGGGATTAACATAAGAATAAAAAAAAAATAGTGCCCCCAGAACTGAGTTTACCTGTCCTCTCCCCAGAGCTCTGGGGACCCCTACACCTCCCTGTGGGTTCTGCTACCAAACAGCTTACTGTGCAGATCTTGGGAGAACATGTGCTCCTGTGAAGAGGGAGCTTAGTGGAGGAGAAAGGAAGTGGCTGAACCCATCTGCTGGATCTCAACAATCTGGAAAGTCACTCCTCCCAGCAACAACAGAGGATGAGCAAGAGTTTGATTCTAACTAAGGTCCTTCTACAACAAGACACAAAACATGGAGGAAGGAGGTCTCAGCCAGCAGCTGTGTTTTAGGAACTCTGTTCTCCCCAGAATCTGGGGCATGGGGTTCTTCTCTCCTGAGCCTCATACACAGACAGGTGGGTAGCCCTGGGAATCTGTGGCTCTCAGAGAAGCAGCATCGCCTTCGACCCTGTTATCAAACCTGGGTCCTTCTGTGCACTTCTGGTTAGCATTGGGAAGCCAAGCAGCCCTAACCTTCTGGGATCCTGCCTGCCCCTTCCTTCAGGATTTGGACTCTCTTCCCTGTTCTCCCACTTTTTGGCAGGGGTCCTGTTTGAAATGAACCATACCATCATTAATCTCCTGACCATGAATATGAGCACAGAAATTACGCAGAGATGGCTGCCATTCTCGCCCACCCAAGCAGACCAGAATCTGGCTATAGTTTTCACATAATTTTGTTAGATTTACCCAGGGCAGAGCATACAGAAATAAACACCAATATAATACCAGCTAAAATCATACAGAGATTCCCCAGCGTGCCCTCTGAAAGCCTGCATGAGGGGTGCTGTTCTTCTTCCCTCCCAAGAGCCCAAGTGCCGGGAAAGTCAAGGTTCTTCTCCCTGACACTGACATCACACCATGCCTCTAGAACAGATCACAGCATTTTATCACAAGTCTGAGGACTGAGTGATGTGCTCCGAAGCAGACGGATGTTGCCCTTCGGGGGCAGATGTCTCTCATGTGCGAAGTTCCGGAGGCTCTTGCAGCTCCTTTGGCAGTTCCTGTTCATTTCCATTGTCAGGCCAGCAGAGAGATGAATGAAGTGCCCCTCAAAGTCTAAGGTTACACTCTGTGAGCTGCTCTGATGAGAGAAGAAAACCACAGATCATCCCTGAAATTGGAGCATGTGTTGTTAGGAGCTCAGAGGCCACTGGGCGTATGAAGACGCAGCGAGCACGACTACAGCTTAGTGGGTTTTCTGTAAAATAGGCGTGTCCAACACATGCAGTGGGGAACAAGGAGGGCACGGTTTATTCCACTGGGGTGGCATAAGACGCAGCTGATATTTTAAGTTGGATTTTAGGGGATTGACTCATTCTTTTTTTTTTTTTTTTAAGATTTTATTTATTTGAGAGAGCGAGAGAGCATGCATTCATGTTGTGGGGGAGGCACATAGGGAGAAGCGAATATTAAGCAGATTCCACTCTGACAGCAGAGCCCGATGTGGGGTTTGATCCCACGGCCCTGAGATCATGATCTGAGCCGAAACCAAGAGTTGGACACTTAACTGACTATGCCACCCAGCAGCCCCGGGATTAACTCCTTTTTAAAGGATAAAAGGAAAGAATCCAGGATTATTAAGGTAGTCCACAAAGGCCTGCACGAAGGAGTAAATGGCAGGAGGAAAGGTGCAGGCCGGGGGCCAGACCATATAGGTTTGGAAAACCCTACTACTCATCTTTTTATGCAGAGCACTCAGCCCAGGGCCTGGCCCCCTGAGCTCTGCACCAGTGCTTGTAAAATGAAACAATGGTGTGCTCAGAAGGATGCAACATTGCCTGAGAGAGGGGACTCCTGCTCTGGGTGCAAAGAGGTATCTGACAGCCTATAAGATCATGAATGGCTCACTCTTCAAGTGGGAAAATAGGAAGGGGATAAGACAGGAAAACAAGGGGGCAGGTTTGGGAAATGCAGCAGTCTATCTAGTATTCCAAGGAGAAGAAAAAATGGAGAAAGGGTGCTCTCAAAATAGGAGGAAGTTAAGGGGTAATTAGAGGAGGAAAAAATAGAATAAACTTGCTGTTGACATTTAGCTATTTTAAGAATTATAAATCTAATTTATAGTGATTGCTTCCAAAAGGATATGGAGGTCTTGATTGTTTTAACAACTGATCTACAAACATAATGAACATCAACTATGGGCAAGATACATGGCTGGGTCAGATACAATGATGAGGATGAAAGTGGAATTCATTGAGTGCCTTCTGTGAACCAAGCGCTTTACCACTTTTAATCCTCAGAAAATCTCATAAGGAGGGGTGCCTGGGTGGCTCAATCGTTAAGCGTCTGCCTTCGGCTCAGATCATGATCCCATGAACCCCGCATCGGGCTCCCTGCTCAGCGGGAAGCCTGCTTCTCCCTCTCCCACTCCCCTTGCTTGTGTTCCCTCTCTTGCTGTCTCTCTCTCTCTGTCAAATAAATAAATTTTTAAAATCTTTAAAAAAAAAAGTCTCGTGGGGCGCCTGGGTGGCTCAGATGGTTAAGCGTCTGCCTTTGGCTCGGGTCATGACCCCGGGGCCTGGGATCAAGCCCCACATCGGGCTCCTGGCTCAGCGGGGAGCCTGCTTCTCCCTCTCCCTTTGCCTCTCTCCCTGCTCATGTTCTCTCTCTCTCTCTGTATCTCTGTGTCTCAAATGAATAAATAAAATTTTTTTAATTTTTTTTAAAATTTCGTAAGGAATATAATTGTCAGCACTCTGTGGGGATAGAAAAATGTGCAAGAGGATATGATTGCCACAAAATAAAGGGCTAACGGAGGCTGACTGCATAGACCAAATAACCTCTTCTATGGATCAGGTGACCCTCAGACCGAGGGTCTGTGGTATGGGCAGAGGGTGACGCTGCCACGTGGCAGCATGCCACATGCCCCAGGCAGCTCACGTGGCAGCAGGTGCTGGCTCACGTAGGTGTCTATGAATTGGGCCATAAGAGATCTGGCCTTAATCTGTAGGCGATGGGAATTCATTGCAGGGTTTAAACCCAGGAGTGTGGTGGTGCTTTCTAAAATTCCAAGTGATCAATCTAGCAGTGGTATGCCAGGTGGAGTGAGATGGGGTAAGACAGAGGGTGGCTCAGTTGGTTAAGCGACTGCCTTCGGCTCAGGTCATGATCCTGGAGTCACAGGATCGAGTCCCGCATCGGGCTCCCTGCTCGGCAGGGAGTCTGCTTCTCCCTCTGACCCTCCCCCCTCTCATGTGCTCTCTCTCTCTCGTTCTGTCTCAAATAAAAAAAAAAAAAAAAAAAAAAATTAAAAAAAAAAAAAAAGACAGAGGGAGAAAAAGCAGTGAAGAAGCAGTAATAGTAATCCAGGCAGGAAGGAATGCGGGGGAAGGAAAGAGCAGGGATCAGGAATGCAGCTGGTGGAGAAGCCACAGAACTGGCAGGAAGCAGGGTGCTGGGGAAAGGCAGAAGAGTGTTGGTTGGCTTTGGGTTTGAGCTTCAGTTCCGGGATGTGTGACTGTCAATATACACACAAGACAAGGTAGGTCCAAGGCCAACACCCGACTGGGTTCACCAGTGAAACACACCAGCCACTTTTCGATTCAGACAGTTTACCACTTTCACAGGGCAAGGAAGGTCAACCAGAGGCACCAGCTCCCTGTGGTCCTTGCTTCATACACCGAAAAGGACAACATTACAACAAGAGGGTGTAGATTAACGCAACATGAGCTGGGGGCACCCGGGACCATGCTAGATAGTGTCCCCAAAAGACATATCTGTCCAGAACATGAGAATGTGAGCTTATTTGGAAACAGTCTTTGCAGATGTGATTAGTTAACCATCTCAAGATGAAATCATCGTGGATTTAAGGTGAGCCCTAACTCCAACGGCCAGTGTCCCTAGCAGAAGAGGACAGGACACGGGCAGAGGAAGAAAACGTGGGAGCGGAGGCAGAAACTGGAACGATGCAGCCACAAGCCAAGGGACACCAGGAGTCACCAGAAGCTGGAAGAGGCATAGAAGGATCCTCCTCAAGGGCCTTTGGAGGGGGTGAGGCCATGCCAACACTTAATTTCAGACTTCTGCCCTCAAGAGCCACGAATAACTTCCTGTTGTCTCAAACCTCCATATTTTAGCAATTTGTTATGGCAGCCCTAATTAAATAATACACCCCATTTCTAAGAAGTTAATTCCAGGATGCAGCTGAGCGGTTTTATATTCTGAACTCTATTTTGAGAACATGGGACAAAAAACCCCATACTCCATGAGAACGCCGGAGGCAATGAGAAACTATCTCAGGACAGCCTCCCAGGGGGACAGGGAAGTAAGCAGGAGATAGCTTGGTAGGAGCCCCTTCCAAGTCCCCCATCCCCTCCCGTCCCCAGAGGACCACAAGGTGCCCGCCCAAGATTCAGATTAGCTGCAGGTCAAGCCCTCGCCTGCATGGGTCTATGTGGCCATGTGCAAGGCTGCCAGGACTATTGCCCTGGAGATGCCATTCTCTGGTACTGCAGTCACTCACGAGAGGGGCATGGCCTGGCACTGAGTAACAGACCAGAGCCTGCCCTCTCCTCTGAGAGAGTCTGGATGGAAAATTCTCAGACCTAAGATCACAGTCACATCCTCTGATGCTGAGATGACAAGACGGAGCAAAAGCACTGAGAAAGCAGTAGGTTTGGGTCTCCTCGGCTGACCCATCCTGATTCATGCACAGGGGTGATATGTAAATTCACTTCCAACACCGCCACCCCCTCCTGCCCTGGCATAGTCTGCCTCTCCCCCTGGAGTCGCCACGACCCCCCACTGGGGTCTGACCCAAATCCCTAACTACATCCTTGCTGACTCAAACCCCCTCAGTGACTGAAATGTGCGACTCACCTCCTTATGGGGGTCTCTGATACCTTTGCTCTTGATGCATCACTGAGGATTACTCTTTAAACTTTTTTTTTTTTTTAGATTTTATTTATTTATTTGACACAGAGAGACACAGCGAGAGAGGGAACACAAGCAGGGGGAGTGGGAGAGAGAGAGAAGCAGGCTTCCTGCGGAGCAGGGAGCCCGATGCGGGGCTCGATCCCAGGACCCTGGGATCATGACCTGAGCCAAAGGCAGACGCTTAACGACTGAGCCACCCAGGTGCC
>NW_027721401.1:0-320 GCF_054177405.1 Leptonychotes weddellii | reverse complement strand
TTTCCAAAAAAAAAAATTTACCACAAAACATTAGTATATTTTGTAAGTTATTAAAAGTACAGACAATATAATAAAAATCATCTTTCACGGTTCAGCTTCCTGTTCCTTATTTTTATCTTTCCTTAGAACGAACTCGTGTGTGTCCATACCAACAACACCAATTTCTTTTTTTTTTTTTTAAAGATTTTATTTATTTATTGGAGAGCGCCAGCCAGCGGGGGGGAGGGGCAGAGGGAGAAGCAGACTCCCTGCCGAGCAGGGAGCCCGATGCGGGACTCGATCCCGGGACTCCAGGATCATGACCTGAGCCGAAGGCAGTC
>NW_027721400.1:0-320 GCF_054177405.1 Leptonychotes weddellii | reverse complement strand
TTTTTTTTAAAGATTTTATTTATTTATTTGAGACAGAGAGAATGAGAGAGACAGAGAGCACATGAGAGGGGGGAGGGTCAGAGGGAGAAGCAGGCTCCCTGCCGAGCAGGGAGCCCGATGCGGGACTCGATCCAGGGACTCCAGGATCATGACCTGAGCCGAAGGCAGTCGCCTAACCAACTGAGCCACCCAGGCGCCCTCAAGTGTGTTTCTGACCAGACTTTGACCCTAACAAATTGGGCTGGCTGAGAGGAGAGTCGTATGTTGAATGCATCTTCTAAAATTGCTTCTGATCTAAGCTATCTGGTGATGTAACTGGA
>NW_027721399.1:0-320 GCF_054177405.1 Leptonychotes weddellii | reverse complement strand
GCCTGTGTTCTTGAGGGGGGCAGGAAGCCTCTTCGAGCCCTGTGGTTAGTATTTTATGCATAAGAGAGCAGTTCTGACATATCCTGGATTGAAACCCACTTCAGTGGAAGATTCCTTCGGGGGGAAAACTTCCTCCTCTGTTCGTCTGGTAATTTGAATCAGGATCAGAGCGATGGCGGGTTTGCGCCAACCGGAGTTTGAGAGAGAAGTCTCACGGGGGAAGAGCTTTGGCTACAGAGCAGGGCTGGAAATGGGAAGGGGGCAGAGTGCACTTCGCTTTCCCGTGGCCCAGGGACCGACTGTCGTGTTCCCCATGGATG
>NW_027721398.1:0-320 GCF_054177405.1 Leptonychotes weddellii | reverse complement strand
TTTTTTTTTTTAAAGATTTTATTTATTTATTTGAGAGAGAGAGAATGAGAGACAGAGAGCATGAGAGGGAGGAGGGTCAGAGGGAGAAGCAGACTCCCTGCTGAGCAGGGAGCCCGATGCGGGACTCGATCCTGGGACTCCAGGATCATGACCTGAGCCGAAGGCAGTCGCTTAACCAACTGAGCCACCCAGGCGCCCCCTCCAGGTGATTCTTATGCAGGTGATCTTTGGGCCACAGTATTAAGAACTAATGTTTTTTTAAATCTAGGTAATGAGAGGACAGGAATGTATTTTCACATTGAAGAAGCTTTTTTTTTTTT
>NW_027721397.1:0-320 GCF_054177405.1 Leptonychotes weddellii | reverse complement strand
TTATGCACAAACAATGAATCATGGAACACTTCATCTAAAACTAATGATGTAATGTATGGGGATTAACATAAGAATAAAAAAAAAAAAAGAAGGAGGTTATCACTATGAAGAACTAAGCTTAGTTCCACTCCTTTAGAGGCTGAGTAGATTATGTATCAGATTCCCAATGAAGCACAAGAAAGCTGGCATATCTATCCACCAACTTCCATCTCTCATTTGTTGAGAGCCATTCTTGGGACATTAACTCCCTGAAACTCCTGGCTGCTTCCATAGACAGAATGCTCTGGGGAAGAATGCAGAAAGCCATTGGCTTTGAATAC
>NW_027721396.1:0-320 GCF_054177405.1 Leptonychotes weddellii | reverse complement strand
TGTTTCCTGAGGTGAAAAATTCCTCATATCAGTGAGATCATATGATACTTGTCTTTCTCTGATTGACTTATTTCCGCTTAGCATAATACCCTCTAGTTCCATCCACGTCATTGCAAATGGCAAGATTTCATTTTTTTTATGGCTGCATAATATTCCATTGTATATATATACCACATCTTCTTTATCCACTCATCTGTTGATGGACATCTTGGATCTTTCCATAGTTTGGCTATTGTGGACATTGCTGCTATAAACATTGCAGTGCACGTATCCCTTTGGATCACTACATTTGTATCTTTGGGGTAAATACCCAGTAGTGC
>NW_027721395.1:0-320 GCF_054177405.1 Leptonychotes weddellii | reverse complement strand
TGAATGAACATACTCAAGACTCAGACTTTCAGGTGATTTTACAGGGTGAATATGAATTTGCTTATGAATGTTTATGAATATCATAATTTTAAATTGTCTTTCTTGTTTCTTATATATTGTTTAATTGCACTCATAAAGGAAAAAAATCGAAAAGGGTAAAATAGATAATCTAAAAATAATTAATATTGAAATACAAAAAGTTAATAAGGCCATAAAATAATAATTCTGCAATCAAAATTTTATATAGCACAGGGAGTATATAAGTATTTGGTAATACTTAAAAACTTTTAAGAGAAAATAGAGTGATAATTATATTCAAC
>NW_027721394.1:0-320 GCF_054177405.1 Leptonychotes weddellii | reverse complement strand
TCCTGTGAGCACAGAAGCAGAGACTGGAGCCATGTTTGCAATGTTGTGACTTGGAAGAAGAATATCTATTTAGCCATTCAGATGAGAAAACTTGTTTCTCATATACATGTCTTTGTCCAGTGTGACAAAGGTGTCACGTCATGTTAATGAGGATGTGGGCTGGTCACCAGGACAACCAACCTTGTGATCAGAGGGTTGGAACTTTTGGTCCCACCCATGACTTCTGAGGACGGGAGAGGGGCTGGAGGTTCAATCGATGGCCAATGGCCAATGCTTTCATCAGTCTAGCCTGTGGAATGAAGCCTCCACAAAAACCCTAG
>NW_027721393.1:0-320 GCF_054177405.1 Leptonychotes weddellii | reverse complement strand
CTCCTTCTGCAATTTACTTAGAGCATTCGTGATTTTTAACCACTTATTTTATGTTACATACCATCCTCAGCTTCTAAGTTCATATTTTCAATGATAATAATATATAGATGCATTCTTGAACAGTTTGCCAGGGATGTCTTATTTTTTATTTAACTTATATTAAAGAGATGAGATGAAATAACATTTAAAAATACTCTAAGAGGAGGATTTAATCATGTTAGACAAGTTAGAGTTTAGAACGGAAACATAGAGGACATGACAACCTTTGAGTTTAATAAAAATTTTTCCACCCAAAATTTTTCTGTCAAATACCATACCTG
>NW_027721392.1:0-320 GCF_054177405.1 Leptonychotes weddellii | reverse complement strand
TTTCTAATAAGGACTCCACTTCCTTCCATTTTGATGCTACTTACACATTAATATTGAACATTTTTCTTAGCATTAATCCACTATATGGATTATGATTTTGGTAAAGTAGTAACATTTTTTGAACATTTACAATGTGGTGTTTGTTAATCCACATTTTGTTTACTCTTCAACCCTACAAGTTAGATAGTTTTATCCCCCCTTTTTTTTTTTTAAAGATTTTATTTATTTATTTAACAGAGAGAGAGATAGCGAGAGCAGGAACACAAGCAGAGGAGTGGGAGAGGGAGAAGCAGGCTTCCCGCGGAGCAGGGAGCCCGATG
>NW_027721391.1:0-5337 GCF_054177405.1 Leptonychotes weddellii | reverse complement strand
GGGCTCCCTGCTCTGCGGGGAGCCTGCTTCTCCCTCTCCTACTCCCCCTGCTTGTGTTCCCTCTCTCGCTGTGTCTCTCTCTGTCAAATAAATAAATAAAATCTTTAAAAAAAAAAAAAAACAACTAATGATGTAATGTATGGTGATTAATATAACATAATAAAAAAAAAGAAAAAAAAAGAATTCTTAATAACTGGGGGACAAAAAGACCAGAAATACAATGAAAAATAGAAAAAAGATATGAACAAATTAAAAAATGGTATAAATACCCCCAAGCATGAGGAAAGCTTTTAAATTCATTTAATAGAGAAATGCCAAGTAAAACAACACCAATATACCACTTCTCACATACCAGAGTGGCAAAAATTTTAAAATATGACAACATATTCTTGTTGATTGCAGTGTGGGTAAAGGGTGCCACACTCTGCTGGTGGGAATGCAAATTTGTACGAGCCTCTGGAGGGAGGTGTGGCAAGACCTAACAGAACTACATATGTCCTTATTTTTCACCCGGGCAATCCCCTTTTAGGAATTTACTCTGAAGATCCATTTCCAACAATATGAAAAGATATATGCACAATACTACTCAATGTAGTTATTATTTATAATGGTAAAAGATTGGAAACAACCTAAATGTGCATATATAGGAATGTGATTGAATAAAAGGATAGTATATCTATACATAATTATTATCCAGCTGTAAAAAAAAAGGAGGAGGAAAATCTCTACAAATTGATATTGATTTCCAGAATACACTATTAAACAAAAGTAAACAAAGCCCAACAGAATAGCTACGGTATGCTGCCTTTATGTAAAAGGGGGATATACATATATCTGCTTATTTATGCTAAAGAAATACAGGAAGGATAAGCCAGAAACTAAAGAAACTGGTTACCCCCAGGAGGTAGGTAAAAATAGGATAGAAAGAGGGGGTAATAGGAATGGGGTAGCTGGGATAAAAGTAGTTGCTGTTCTCTGCATATACCATTTTGTATAGCTTTGATTTGTATAATCCAAATGTTTCACATACCTCAGAGTAAACAACAAAACCTACCAAGATATAGAAGGAGAAAACAATACAAACAATAACAAATGTACTTAAATGAATTACAAATGAATAACATAACTACTCTGGAAGGGGGTTGGGTAAGGAAAGAACTAACCTAAGACAAAAAGAACCATATCTAAATGTTATAATCTAGTTATAGTAAGCATGCTTCTCACAGGGATAGTAGTTAGCAATTCTGAAACTACTTTATGTGTATGCTAGAAATGAACAAACAAATAAATACATTTTAGATAATGAGAGCCAGGCTTCTCACTGATAAAGAAATTATGAATAAGCAAAGTAAAAATGAACTCTGTGGTGTTGAACTGGAATCAGAGGCTATCAATACATAAACTCATGGTTTTTTACTTTATATACAGATAGAGAAATATAAAAGTGTGTGTATGAGTGGATTAGTATGCATACATATGTTTCCTAGCTCTGTCTGCTGAGAGGGCCTAACAGCAATGCGCCCTGTGGTGGCCAGACCCTAAGGAGGATCCCTCCCACCACACTCATGATGACGTTCATGCCCTTGTGTAACTGCCTCTTTAAGGAACTGTGACTTGCAACTAACCAATAGAATATGGCAAAGGTGATGGAATGTCTGACTTCTAAGATTGCATTTCATTTTATGATACTCTATCTGCTAAAGGATTTGCCCTAGAGACTCTGCAGCTAGCTTTGAAATAAGTAGCCATTTTGGGAGGCCCATTTGGCAAGGAGCTGAGAGTGGCCTCGAGGAGTTGAGGACAGCTTCTAGCCAACAGCAAGAAGCTGGGGCCCTCAGTCCTCTAACTACAAGGAAATACATTTGCCAACATTCTGCATGACCTTGAGAGCAGATTCACCTACAGTAGGGCCTCTAGATGAGAACCATCTTGGACAACAACTTAATTACAGTTTTGTGAGACACTAAGTAGAGCACCTAATTCAGTGCTCTAGTCCAGATTCCTGGCCCACAGAAATGGAGAGATAAGAAATGGATGCTGTTTTAGGCTACTAGGTTTATGGTAACATTGCTGTGCAGCAATAGCTAACTAATACCATACACATAGCAAGAATACCTAGGTTTCTAAACAAAATTCTTCAAAAGTACCTGATTTGGGGGCTGGGGCAGGACAAACACTAAGATAAGCCTGGAACATCTTGTGTCAGAAAGTAAGGAAGTGCTCAAAATATGATGAGGTCTTGCTGAAAGAATACAGAAGGAAGCCACCCTGAAAGAACTCCTAATAGCCCCACTGGAATAATCTGAGCAATGCAATAACTATTGATAGTATTAAATTTTCACTTACAGAATAAGTATCCATAAGTCCATACTGATATAAATCAATCAATCAATCAATAAGGGAAGGAGAGAGGGAGAAAGGACAGCTCTTCCTTAGAGAATTCCAGAAGGAAAGAGGGAAACAGAAAACCACTATTAGGCAGAAATATAACTGTTGCAGGCAAGGTCCATCAATGGATGCTAAAATCAGTAGGCAAAAGTGGGAGGAAAAATAGGATGCACAGATTCAAAGCATCTCCCCCAGTGTTCATTAACTATAAAGGAAAAGATAGTGATTTATAGATTTATAGTGAAAAAACCCAGCAAACACCACCTCAATCAAGTAACCAAAGTTAACATTACCGAGACATACTGACATGATAAACCCCTTAAAATGATGCAATGAGAGAAGGACATACCATTTCTGCAGAATTCTTGCCAAAAATGCTTAACTGCATTGTAATCATGAGAAAACATCAGATAAACCAAACTGAGGGACAGTCTACAAAATAACTGACGAATAGTCTTCAAAAGTGTCAAAGTCATAAAAGGAAAGGAAGGAATGAGAAACTGTTACAGGCTGGAAGAGGCTAAGGAGAAACAAGGTGGGATCCTGGATAGGATTCTAAAACAGCAAAGGGTGTTAATGGACATCTATAGTTTGTTAACAGTATTGTACCAATGCTAATTTTCTAATTTTGATCATTGTACTGTGGATAAGGTGTTAAAATTAGGGAAAGCTGGGGAAGGAACCTCTGGGCTATTTTTATAACTCTTTGATAAGTCTGAAATTAGTTTAAAATAAGAAAGTTTAACTTGCAACTCAATTAAAAAAAAAAAAAAGACAACCCAATTGAAAAAAGGGAAAAAGATCTCAATAGACTTTTCTTTTTTTTAATTTAATTTTTTTTTTAAGTAGGCTTCCTGCCAGCGTGAAGTCCAATGGAAGACTTGAACTCACAACCCTGAGATCATGACCTGAGCTGAGATCAAGAGAATTATTATATGATCTCACTCATATGTGGAATTTAAGAAACAAAACAGAGGATCATAGGGGAAGGGAGGGAAAAATAAAACAAGATGAAATCTGAGAGGGAGACAAACCATAAGAGACTCATAACCACAGGAAACAAACTGAGGGTTGCTGGAGGGAAGGGGGTAGGAGGATGGTGTAACTGGGTGATGGACATTACAGAGGGCAAGTGATGTAATGAGCACTGGGTATATAAGAGTGATAAATCACTGAACTCTACCTCTGAAATTAATAATATACTATATGTTAATTAAATTTAAATTAAAAACCCCAATAAAAAAAAATCAAGTGGAGGAAAAAAGAAGAGCAAGGAAATAACTTTGCTATGATTACAACTTCAGATGCGCTTCATCTTAAATTATGCTTGATACTCAATCCACAGTACTTGGAATAATTGCGTTTTAAATTTTTCCCTCTGTCAGAAATGATATTAAGGTGTTGTGGCCCTTTTATATAACGCAATAATTTTCTGTAATATGAGTAATTTCACCCTCTAATTTGTGTTCAGTACAGATATTTGAGTATTCATGTTAATTATTATGTTTAATAATATAAAAAGCTAATCCATGTGGTAGTTGCTATAGCTCTAGAGAAAATAAAAAGAGTGGGACACCTAACCGACTGAGCCACGCAGGTGCCCCTGAATACACTTTTCTTTGACGAAGATACACAGATGGTCAATAAGCACATGAAAAGATGCTCAACATCATCAGTCATCAGAGAAATACAAATCAAAACCTTTCTATGACACTACTTTACACCCACTACTATGGTTAGAATCATCAAAAAGCCAAATAAGAAGTGTGTTGGTAAGGAAATGGAGAAATCAGAACCCTCATACATAACTGGTGGTAATGTAAAATGGTGCAGCAGCTTTGGAAAATAGTCTAGCAGTTCCTCAAATAATTAAACAGAGTTACCATATGACTCAGGAATTCTACAAGTAGGCATATACCCAAGAGAAAAGAAAACATATATAGACACAAAGACTTGCAAATGATATTTATAGCAGCATTATTCATAATAACCAAAAGATGGAGAAAACCAAATGTCCGTCGACAGACAAATGGATAAACAAAATGTGGTATTATCCATATGACAGACTATTATTCAGTCCTAAAAAGAAATGAAATACTGAGGGCGCCTGGGTGGCTCAGTTGGTTAAGCGACTGCCTTCAGCTCAGGTCATGATCCCAGGGTCCTGGGATTGAGTCCCGCATCGGGCTCCCTGCTCTGCGGGGAGCCTGCTTCTCCCTCTCCCACTCCCCCTGCTTGTGTTCCCTCTCTCGCTGTGTCTCTCTCTCTGTCAAATAAATAAATAAAATCTTAAAAAAAAAAAAAAAAAGAAATGAAATACTGATACATACTATGAAACGGGATAAACCTGGAAACACTATGCTAAGTGCAAGAAGCCACATATTACGGGATACCATTCATATGAAAAATCCAGAATAGGGAAATCTATTGAGATAGGAAGTAGGTGAATGGTTGCCTAGGGCTGGGGGTGGGGTGGGGAGGGTGGGGAGGGGGCGGTATGGGAATGATAGATAAAGAGCATGG
This sequence comes from Leptonychotes weddellii, assembly GCF_054177405.1. NCBI lineage: Eukaryota > Metazoa > Chordata > Mammalia > Carnivora > Phocidae > Leptonychotes > Leptonychotes weddellii. The sequence continues at coordinate 426 of NW_027721391.1, read as the reverse complement.
GGTTTCTTTTTGAGATGAAGAAATGTTCTAAAATTGATTGTGATGATGGTATGTGTATCTGTGAATATACTAAAAACACACTGAATTGTACACTTTTTTTTTTTTTTTTAAAGATTTTATTTATTTAATTGACAGAGAGACAGCGAGAGCAGGAACACAAGCAGGGGGAGTGGGAGAGGGAGAAGCAGGCTTCCTGCCGAGCAGGGAGCCCGATGTGGGACTCGATCCGAGGACCCCGGGATCATGACCTGAGCCGAAGGCAGACGCTTAACGACTGAGCCACCCAGGCGCCCTGAATTGTACACTTTAAATGATGATATGTATGGTATGTGAATTATAGCTTGACAAAGTTGTTTTTTAAAAAACTGTTTGAGGGCGCCTGGGTGGCTCAGTCGGTTGAGCGACTGCCTTCGGCTCAGGTCATGA
>NW_027721390.1:0-320 GCF_054177405.1 Leptonychotes weddellii | reverse complement strand
CTTGAGCAGGGAAGGAGGTGGGCCATTTGTGGGAGGCCCCATTTCAACCACACCTTGGTGTCCTAAGGACCTGGGTATGGTGGAGGAAAGGGAGTGTGGGGGAAGGCAGTCTGGAGAAAGCGGTTTGAAAACCATTCTTGCAAAGGCTTGTCTCCCTCTCAGCTCAGAGCAGAGCTTTGTACACACAGGAGTGGGCCAAACAAGTGCAGCCTTGAGGTCAAGAAAAGAACCTCAGAGCAGATCCTCTCGGACAAACGGTTTATTGAATTTTACGTCACTATGGGGTATCTCTCGTTGTATCCTAGAACTCCAGGCATCAG
>NW_027721389.1:0-320 GCF_054177405.1 Leptonychotes weddellii | reverse complement strand
TGATCTAAATCAAGGCAAAGTTACCTGGTGCAGCCTGAGTTCAGTGGGGTCCAGCTGTCCCATGTAAAGTAAGGTGGAGTGCCATGGATCAGATCAGGGTGATTTTCTCTATGCCCTTCTCTGATTCTCCCAATGTGCCTTCTGGAAATCAATCTGAAGTAAGGTATCCTGGTATTTCCAAGCACAGTATCCACCATAGGGCCTCAGCTCCTGCCCTTCCCTAGTACTCTCACTGGTCAACCACCCTGAGAACACACTGACCTGCCCTCGTAACTCTTGTTCTACAAAGATGACCCTGTTACCCAGCTCCAGGAAAACAT
>NW_027721388.1:0-320 GCF_054177405.1 Leptonychotes weddellii | reverse complement strand
TTTTTTTTATTTTTTGTATTTTTTGAAGAGAGAATTTTTAAAGTTTTATGCATATGTTTCTGTCCTTAATTAAGCTTTGTGTTACTGTATTTATATTTATGTCACATAACATCAATTTAATTTTTTTTTTTTTTTTAAAGATTTTATTTATTTATTTGAGAGAGAGAGAATGAGAGAGAGCACATGAGAGGGGGGAGGGTCAGAGGGAGAAGCAGACTCCCTGCTGAGCAGGGAGCCCGATGCGGGACTCGATCCAGGGACTCCAGGATCATGACCTGAGCTGAAGGCAGTCGCTTAACCAACTGAGCCACCCAGGCGCC
>NW_027721387.1:0-320 GCF_054177405.1 Leptonychotes weddellii | reverse complement strand
TTCCCTTTCTATTTTTTTCATGCATTCCTTTGAGTTAATTTACTATTTGTCATGTCTCCTTTTTACCTTCATTATTGGTTTATTAGTAATTCCTCTTTGTTTTATAGTTTAGTGATTAAGGTTAAAATGTGCATCTTTATCTTATACTTTATCTTCTAATAATAGTATATAACATCTCTTATAATGTAAGAACTTACGTGAAGATATTTCCATTTCCTCTCATCCTTTGTGCTATTGTTGTCAGGCATTTTACTTTTGCATATATTAAAAATGAAAGATACTTTATTATTTTAGTTTTAGACAATCAATCATTTATTAGA
>NW_027721386.1:0-320 GCF_054177405.1 Leptonychotes weddellii | reverse complement strand
CTTGAGCAGGGAAGGAGGTGGGCCATTTGTGGGAGGCCCCATTTCAACCACACCTTGGTGTCCTAAGGACCTGGGTATGGTGGAGGAAAGGGAGTGTGGGGGAAGGCAGTCTGGAGAAAGTGGTTTGAAAACCATTCTTGCAAAGGCTTGTCTCCCTCTCAGCTCAGAGCAGAGCTTTGTACACACAGGAGTGGGCCAAACAAGTGCAGCCTTGAGGTCAAGAAAAGAACCTCAGAGCAGATCCTCTCGGACAAACGGTTTATTGAATTTTACGTCACTATGGGGTATCTCTCGTTGTATCCTAGAACTCCAGGCATCAG
>NW_027721385.1:0-320 GCF_054177405.1 Leptonychotes weddellii | reverse complement strand
GGGGGAGCTGAATGAGGTGCCAAAAGACTCAGCTATCAAGATAATATTTTAAGTCAAATTGAATGCAAAAATACCCCCCATACACAAAACAACCAAATTTTAAACTATGACAGGGTTCCATGGGGGCCGGAATTAGTGTGAGGCAGTGAGGCCAAATCCTGCAATCAAGGGTTGGATCCTCTATTCACATTTTGATTTTGTTCATTATGGATGTTTTTGCATTAATTTTGATTTTCAAAGGTATTGCATTGAAATATTAGTTATGTCAATTCCTGAGCTTTTCAGCAGTCCCTTAAATTTTGTACCTGAGGTAAATAAAG
>NW_027721384.1:0-320 GCF_054177405.1 Leptonychotes weddellii | reverse complement strand
TATCACTTCATGAAATATTTGCTGCATACTCTGAGAGTATGCAGAGGATTAGGCCAAGGCTTTTTTTTTTTAAGATTTTATTTATTTATTTGACAGAGAGAGAGAACAAGCGGGAAGAGTAGCAGGCAGAGGGAGAGGGAGAAGCAGACTCCCTGCTGAGCAAGGAGCCCGATTCATTTTGGGGCTGAATCCCAGGACCCTGAGATCATGACCTGAGTCAAAGGCAGATGCTTAGCCAACTGAGCCACCCAGATGCCCTATAAGCCAAGGCTTTCAAAAGTCAAAGTGAAACTAGCCTGTAGTGCTTAGAAGACAATATA
>NW_027721383.1:0-320 GCF_054177405.1 Leptonychotes weddellii | reverse complement strand
GTGATTCGGGTCTTTTCTGATTCCATACAAATTTTAGGATTGTTTGTTCCAGCACTTTGAAAAATGCCATTGGTGTTTTGATCGGGATGGCATTAAAAGTATAGATTGCTCTGGGTAGCATAGACATTTTAACAGTGTTCATTCTTCCAATCCAGGAGCATGGAGTGTTTTTCCATGTTTTTGTGTCTTCAATTTCTTTCATGAGTGTTCTGTAGTTCCTAGAGTATAGATCCTTTACCTCTTTGGTTAGGTTTATTCCCAGGTATCTTATGGTTTTTGGTGCTATTGAAAATGGAATCAATTCTCTAATATCTCTTTCT
>NW_027721382.1:0-320 GCF_054177405.1 Leptonychotes weddellii | reverse complement strand
GTTTTACAAACCAGACTTCTTACTTACCACTATAAACATCAAAATTTTAACTCAAAGGCTTGGATTCTAGAGCATTTGCATCAACTTTCAAACAGAATGTATGCTACCTGCCCTTTGGATACCTGCTATTTATGAGTTTCTTTGTCAGACACATTTTGCCAAAAACTCATTGAGACAACCTTTGAAAGGAAGATACAGGCTCTGATTTGTTACTTATTTACTAGGTAATCACAAGACTCTCCATGTATTATTCCCATAGTAAGCCAGCTCCAGTGTGTATGCTATGCGATAAGCTAAGGTAGTTATCATTAAGAGAGCAC
>NW_027721381.1:0-320 GCF_054177405.1 Leptonychotes weddellii | reverse complement strand
TGTGCTCTCTCTCTCTCATTCTCTCTCTGTCAAATAATAAATCAAATCTTTAAAAAAAAAATCAGGATTAATCATGACTTTTAAGTTTTCAACAGATTCAGTAATAAACATTATATGATTTGGAAATGTGAGTTAAATTTGCTTTTCTTTAGGAGACTCTCATTAAAAGGGAAATGTGTAATACTATTTTTTTTTTTTTAAGATTTTATTTGACAGAGAGAGAGAGACAGTGAGAGAGGGAATACAAGCAGGGGGGGTGGGAGAAGGAGAAGCAGGCTTCCCGTGGAGCAGAGAGCCTGATCGGGGCTCGATCCCAGGAC
>NW_027721380.1:0-5337 GCF_054177405.1 Leptonychotes weddellii | reverse complement strand
GAGCGATATTGAGCACTTTTTCATGTGTCTGTTGGCCATTTGGATGTCTTCTTTGGAAAAATGTCTGTTCATGTCTTCTGCCCATTTCTTGATTGGATTCTTTGTTCTTTGGGTGTTGAGTTTGATGAGTTCTTTATAGATTTTGGATACTAGCCCTTTATCTGATATGTCATTTGCAAATATCTTCTCCCATTCTGTCATGCAACCCCTTTTCTAATCTCTATTTTAAGAGTTTGACTTCTAAAAAATGATGACATGTGATGTGGAGCATTTTTTATATGCTTATTTGCCGTCTGGATATCTTCATTGGTGAAGTATCTGTTAAAGTCTTTGGTTCATTTTTAAATCAGGTTGCTTGCTTTTTTATTGTTGAGTTTTAGGAATTCTTTGTATATATCATCATTTTTAGGTCGGTTCTTTAATTCATTTTTATTTTATTTTTTATTTTTTTAGAGAGGGAGAAAGAGGCGGGGGGGGCAGAGGGAAAGGGAGAATCTTTTTATTTTTTAAGATTTATTTATTTACTTGAGAGAGAGTACAGGGGGAAGGGGCAGAGAGAGTCTTAAGCAGACTCCTCACTAAGCACAGAGTCCGATGTGGGGCTTGATTTCACAATGCTGGGATCACGACCTGAGCCAAAACCAAGAGTCAGAAGCTTAACTGACTGTTCCACCTAGGCACCCCAAAGGAGAGAGAATCTTAAACAGTTTCCATGCCCAGCATTGAGCTGACACAGGGCTCGATTTCACAACCCTGATATTGACCTGAGCTGAAATCAAGAGTCCGATGCTTAACTGACTGAGCTACCCAGGTGCTCCTAGGTGGGCTCTTAAACTTAAAATGCATATTGCTAGATTCAGTTTTTGAGCCTCGTCTTATTATTTGTGTTTAAATGATTGGGTTAAGCTATTTAGATTTATAGTGATTACAGACATTTAAATTTATTATACTCTCCTACTTAGGTGCTTTCTTTTTTTTTTTTTTAAAGATTTTATTTATTTGAGAGAGAGAATGAGATAGAGAGAGCATGAGACAGGGGAGGGTCAGAGGGAGAAGCAGACTCCCTGCCGAGCAGGGAGCCCGATGCAGGACTCGATCCTGGGACTCCAGGATCATGACCTAAGCCGAAGGCAGTCGCTTAACCAACTGAGCCACCCAGGCACCCTACTTAGGTGCTTTCTTTTGCCTTAAGTTTTTATGCTGCTTTTTCCCCTTCCTTTCCTCCTAATAGATAAATGAAGTTTTTTTTTTCATTTTTCATTTTTCATTTTTCATTTTTTATTTAAATTTAATTAGCCAACATATAGCATATCATTAGTTTCAAATGTAGCATTCAATAATTTATCATTTTTGTGTAACACCCAGTGCTGATCACATCAAGTGCCCTCCTTAATGCCCATCACCCAATTACCCCATCGTCCTACCTACCTCCCCTTCCACAACCCTCAGTTTGTTTCCTATAGTTAAAAGTCTCTCATGGTTTTTCTCCCTCTCTGATGACTTCCCATTCAGTTTTCCCTCCCTAACCCTATGATCCTCTGTGCTGTTTCTTATGTTCCACACGAGTGAAACCATATGATAATTGTCTTTCTCTGATTGACTTATTTCCCTCAGCATAATACCCTCCAGTTCCATCCACATCGGTGTAAATGGTAAGTATTCATCCTTTCTGGTGGCCAAGTAATGTTCTGTTGTATATATTATAACACATCCTTTTCATCCATTCATCTATTGGTGGATATCTCAGCTCTTTCCACAATTTGGCTATTGTGGACATTGCTGCTATAAACGTTGGGGTATTACTAGGTATTTACCCCAAAGATACAAATGTAGTAATCAATGAAGTTTTTAAAAATTCTTGACCCCCTTCTACTTCTATATAAGGAAATTTGCTACCATGGGACAGAATCAGCAGAATCAACAAATAGTTTATATGTTTTGTAGGTTTGATTTGTGGGTGCTTGTTCAGCTTTTTTTGGTTAGTGGGAAGTCTGAGGCCTCCATTGTGAATATGTCACTCAAGGTAAGTTTTATATTTGTTTAGCCTGGTATTCTAAAACATTTCCTACTTGGAATTTCCATACCTTTCTTTCTTGGCTTAAGTATTCTTAGACCCTGCTGTAGTACAAATTCAAAATCCAAAACTGTTTGAGCGTAGGACTGTAGTTTTTCATTCTCAAGGGGGAATTTTTTCCTTTCTCAGGACTCAGACTGAGATGGACAAGTTTCCTTTTCATCTCTTTACTTTCATTAGAAGCTTTTCTTTCCTGATTCATGACTTCTGAATTTATGTAGGGGTCTCACTTCCAACTCTTTACCTTGTAGGGGCCCAAAGCCTTGTCCTCTGTCCCCTGCACAGCCTTGAGATCCAAGTACCTAGGATGTTGGGATTGACAAATGTTTGCAGAGAAATCATGATGTTTGTATTCATTGATCATCCGGGTTTTCTGCTTTGTCTAATTCTTTCCCCTGGGATATTTCCCTCACTCTCTTAGAAGCACAACTATGCATTTAAATGGGTGTTTGCTATATTTTATCTACTATTTCTATGTGTTTTGCAGTAAGGGCTTTTCAGAATATCCAGTTCAACTTATTGCTAGGAGAAAAGGTTTGTTTTAATGTACCTTAGAAATATCCAATTCCATTCAAGTAATAGCTTATATAAAAGCCATTCTTGCCTCTTGACACATGGGACTCTCAAGTAGTCCTGCTGAGCCACATAGTAATCTATGTTCTCTTAACACAACTGTACTTCTTTGAATGAGCTTTATAATTTTGTTTATTCCTTATGGAATATTGTCTTCTATTACCATCAGTATATATTAGTGTGATTCTTGTTACCAGTTATGTAACATTCAAATCAGCCTTAAATCCATTCTACTCTAAGGTAGTTCATTAATAAAGATTGCTAAGACCTTAATGACCTTAATGAGATCATCTATCCACTGTTACAAAGCAATTCTGTAGGCAACCTCTGCATGAACTAAAGTGACCAAAATGCTCTAGTAGAGCAAAATAAGCAAAGTTTCATATGGGTAGTTTATTTGATTCATTACTTATCTCTCTTCCTGTAGTACAGTGCTTTCTCCTTTCTTTTGCAGGACCTACTTCTCTTCCTTCAGTCCAATCATAAATCGTTGTCCCTTGTTTAAGGGGAGGCACATGACCCATTTGGACCAATGGCAAAACACCCCACCTCTGGATACAGAATTGGTCCAAGATTAGGCAGGTGATTTGGTTGGACCAAACACAGAAGTAAGTTAAGAGAACCTTTTCATCTCAGCTTAGAAGGATGCCGGCAGAGAGCCATTGGACTTATGTTTTCTGCTGTGGGGGAAGAGGTAGGTTTCAGTTTAGGGAGGTTAGAGGCAACATACCAAGAAATTGGCAATGCAAGAACTAGAGAGATAGAGAATCCTGGCCCCTTGCTTTCAGTCCAGCTTTTCCCACAGTCATCCTGAAATTTGGTTAGGGAAGATGCCAGTTCCTTTTTTGAGATAGCTGGTTTGGGTTGGGTAAATATCTGTTCCAGTCAAGGGTCCTGATTCCTTAGCATTTTCTTCAAAAAAGCATTTGTAAATATTTCGTTACTCATGGACATGTTTTTGGTGATGAACGAAGTGATTTATATAAATACAATCTCTGTGTTTTAGTGGTTTGCATTCTAAGAGCTGTAAACTTGGCACTCTTTCTCTAGAACTGCTAAGCTCAATGAATCTTTAATACCCACTTTTGGGGTATATAGTTAAAAATTAATAGCTGAAAGTCATACATTTTTCCAGGAGGTTCAGACCTACTCCAACTGAGTGCTAAGTTACTTTGAGGCATTGGTGTGTGTGGAGCTCTTGGTTAAGGTTAAACTGTTCCCTTCTCCAACACATAGGAAAATTGATGCATAAAAACTTCTGGTGTAATAGCTATCCTTCTAGGCCCCTAGGCATTGGAGATTTGGTTATCTTTCACTCAACTGACAATTGATCCATTGTTTGCATTAAATAATCTGGCTTTGTTCAAGCACACCACTGTTTGTGTTCTTAATTCCAAATCTTACCTCATTATGAACAATTTTCTACTCTTTCCTCTGGGGAAATGCTAATGCTGCTTGTTTATATAGAAAGTAAAGTTAAGGAGTCAGCTTTGACATTTTGGCTTGCTTTCACAAGCAAGAAAGAGTAGTACTGTATTCATATGTTGCAGTACTTTTTTTTTTTCACTTTCCCCCCTCTTTATGTTGGATTGTGCCTGCAGCAATAAGTGAGTACCTCAGGTTCCTTCATGCATTGGCCATTAACCACTGACAGTAATGTCTTTAATAAGTGGTTTTTTTTTTTAATTAATTTGTTTCTACTTCCCTTGTTCTAGAGCCTATAGCCAGCAACCATGTTTTAAGTGGATATTTGGAATAACAGTGAAGTTTCCCACTGTGGTTCTTTGGCTTACATCAAGCCTTATTTAATGTGCTCAGGAACTGGGACAAACTCGTGGGAACTAGGAAGGTCTGTTAAGCACCCTTCAGGGACTTGAGGAGCTAAGTGGACTCATACTGTCAACTCACCACGTGTGTACCCAACACTCAAGGACATTGCCAGTGGGCCACCAGGAACAGCCACAGACAGACAATTGTTGTGTTTTGGAATTAGTCATTTTATTGTTTTCAGTGAGCTGGAATCTTTTCTCCTAGATTTTCTTCTTTCGAGTTGTGCTGTTAATTCACATTGTAGAATTTTATAAAACCAGTCCAATGAAACTCACCTTTGCATCTCTTGTAAAGTTATTGCAGGTGCTAGTTTAACATTTCACAGTGATTTCTTGATGAAGAACTGAGGGAAAGTTGCTTTCTGGACTCACTATCTCAAAAATTTGTGCTTTATTGAAGCAATTGTTTTATTTACTCTAAGTAGACAATATGAATTTTGTTACCTTCTTTGGATTGACTGCATAGCATAAAACCAAACTCGTTACTCATCTCTGGAAAATAGAGAGGACTAGTTGGCATGTGTTGTATGATGAGTCTTTGCATTGCACCTCATTTTTTCTTTACTTTGAAGAAAGTATTTTATCTTGTGATTTTATATGCATGTTAATAAAATTCCTTTTTATAAAAAAAGCAAGGCATAAATAAAATAGGGTAGATATTTCTTACAAAGTGATGCTTAATCTCACCCAAACTCATATAGTCACACTCTTCCATTAGACATAGTCCTAAGCAGTAAGCAACAAAGCCCTACACATCCAAAGTGGATGGCTCTAAGTGCCATGGCTTTAAGCAATTCCTTTTAGCCGTTATTTCAAGGTCTAATCTTAGGTTGCATACTATTTGGAGGAGCTTTATTTTTA
>NW_027721379.1:0-320 GCF_054177405.1 Leptonychotes weddellii | reverse complement strand
CACCCAGGCACCCTAGACAAGACCATTTAATGGGGAAAAGGACAGTCTTTTCAACAAATAGCGTCAGGAAAACTGGATATCCATATGCAAAAGAATGAAGATGGACCCCTACCTAATACCATATACAAAAATTAACTCAAAACGTATCATAGATCCAAACATAAGAGCTAAAACTATAAAACTCTTAGAAGAAACCATACGGGAAAATTTTCACAATATTGGATTTAATTAATCTAATGATTTCGCGGATATGACAAAGAAAGCAAAGGTAACAAAAGAAAAAATAGGAATGTTGTGGACTTTATTTTTTTTTTATTATT
>NW_027721378.1:0-320 GCF_054177405.1 Leptonychotes weddellii | reverse complement strand
TTTTGATATAAAACTTTAATATGCACACGGGTGATGGTCACCTAAGTATATCTTAAGAAGCATTCTTGTTGGAATTCTGGGAACTGGGTCCATTTTATGAATAAGGCACACTGTAGCCTTTTCAAGGAGCTTTTTTTTTTTTTTTTTAAGATTTTATTTATTTATTTGATAGAGAGAGAGCACAAGCAGGGGGAGTGGGAGAGGGAGAAGCAGGCTTCCCGCCGAGCAGGGAGCCCGATGTGGGACTCGATCCCAAGACCCTGGGATCATGACCTGAGCCGAAGGCAGACGCTTAACGGACTGAGCCACCCCAGAAAGCC
>NW_027721377.1:0-320 GCF_054177405.1 Leptonychotes weddellii | reverse complement strand
TTCCTATATAATTCCAGAATGCCTTCAGAGAGCAGTGCTAAAATTGCTTCATTATCTCTTCCATACACGGTATTTATATTTCAGAGTTTAAATACTATCTTCTTTTCGGGGCGTCCGGGGTGGCTCAGTCGGTTAAGTGACCAAACTCTTGGTTTCGGCTCAGGTTGTGATTTCAGGGTCATGAGATTGACTCCCAAGTCGGGCTCCTTGCCGGGCATGGGGCCTGCTTAAGATTCTCTCTCTCCCTCTTTTCCGCCCCTTCCCCTGCTCGTGCACTCTCTCTCTCCGCCCCCCTCTCTCAATAAATAAATAAAATCTTT
>NW_027721376.1:0-320 GCF_054177405.1 Leptonychotes weddellii | reverse complement strand
GTGAACAACTAGAAACAACCTAAATACCCAATAATGACATATGGTTAAAACATTGTGGAACTATACCCCATGAGTATTATATAGACATTTTAAAGATTATTATAAATATGTAGCAAAATGTAATAATTATGTTCAGGAGAAAAGAAACAGAGTACAAAGTTGCATATATTCTATAATAGCAACTTTTATTTATTTATTTTTTTTTCAGGTTTTTTTTCTTTATTCCTTTATATTGTTTAAAACATTTGTAATGAGCATGATTACGGGGAAGACAGTAGAGCTGTTTTCATTTTTCAAATATAAACTAATCCCCTGGCTTT
>NW_027721375.1:0-320 GCF_054177405.1 Leptonychotes weddellii | reverse complement strand
GTCCAAGGCTAAGCCTCAAAGGACTGCCCCGCTTTCTAGTATTTCAAGATAAGACCCATTTGCATCCTTCTTCAAGGCTCCTATAAGACTTAAAGATGAAGCCCTTGTTTACCAGCCCAATTAAAACCCCAGGGCCCCTTCCTTTTTTTTTTTTTTGAGACTTTCCACCTTTATCATCATTCTCCCTATTGCAATCTCTAGAATGAAAGCATCTCTTTAACTGTCTGGTGCATTTGGTCTTCACATTAATACAGTAGTATTGAACTGAAACTCACTTCTACTTGAGAGTAGACCATTATCTGCTTTATTTTTCTTTTTTT
>NW_027721374.1:0-320 GCF_054177405.1 Leptonychotes weddellii | reverse complement strand
GGATCGAGTCCCGCATCGGGCTCCCTGCTCGGCAGGGAGTCTGCTTCTCCCTCTGACCCTCCTCCCTCTCATGCTCTCTGTCTCTCATTCTCTCTCTCTCAAATAAATAAATAAAATCTTTAAAAAAAAAAAAAAAAAAAACAAATAGAAAAATCTCATTTATTATATCTCTGGTAGGTAATCGTTTATACTTAAAAAAAAGCAGGGGGGCACTTGGGTGGCTCAGTAGATTAAGTATCTTACTCTTGGCTTCAGCTCAGGTCATGATCTCAGGATGGTGAGATGGAGCACTGCATCAGGCTCTGCACTCAGCGGGGAGT
>NW_027721373.1:0-320 GCF_054177405.1 Leptonychotes weddellii | reverse complement strand
TCTTTCCATTAAGAGCAATGCCACAATGGATCTCATTTGTGTTTGTGTGTGTGTATGTGTGTGTGTGTGTGTGTAATTTGGCACATGTATTTTTCTAAAAATGAACATGCTATATCAAGGCACTACATTAAAGTATAAGAAATATTAGAACAACCTCTCAATAGAAATTATACAATTTACATTCCCATGTGAGAGAGACCCTTTTCCCATAACTTTCAGTCTGAGAAATGAAAGATTATAGCCAGTGGTTTTAGTTTCACTTCTGTAATTGTGAGTAGGGCTGAATAGCATGTATTTATTTATGTGTTTATTTTCTGTTA
>NW_027721372.1:0-320 GCF_054177405.1 Leptonychotes weddellii | reverse complement strand
TTTTTTTTTTTTTTAAAGATTTTATTTATTTATTTGACAGAGAAAGACACAGCGAGAGAGGGAACACAAACGGGGAGTGGGAGAGGGAGAAGCAGACTCCCCGCCGAGCAGGGAGCCCGAGGCGGGACTCGATCCCGGGACTCCAGGATCATGACCTGAGCCGAAGGCAGTCGCTTAACCAACTGAGCCACCCAGGCGCCCAGTCTCTACATTTCTGCTTAGAGATTTCAGGGAGACATTTTTAGGTTAATGTCCAACTAATACTCTTATAAACAAATTGCTTGGTTTATGAAAATGATTTACAACTTGGGGGAGGAATG
>NW_027721371.1:0-320 GCF_054177405.1 Leptonychotes weddellii | reverse complement strand
GGTTAGGAAATAATAATGTGACATTGTTTTCAGCTTCATAAATATGCATATCTGCACATAAGTCTTCAAGTTTTCATAGGCTCATGAATAAATCCTGGGACATGAGTTTGGCACATGTTTCTTATTTAGTGTTTATGTGTTTGTCCATCTGTTGTCTAATCACTGGATCATAGCAGAGCATCCATGCAGCTAAAAGACCTATTTCTACTCCCAAAACTATTTTCACAAAACAATGGATCCATTTTCAGATGCTGTATTTAATAATGGAAAGGCACTGTGAGGTAAGTTACGTAAAAAAGCAAATTCCACCCCTTGTTCTT
>NW_027721370.1:0-320 GCF_054177405.1 Leptonychotes weddellii | reverse complement strand
CCTTCCATTTCTATTTTTTGGAACAATTTCAGAAGAATAAGTGTTAATTCTTCTTTAAATGTTTGGTAGAATTCCCCTGGGAAGCCATCTGGCCCTGGGCTCTTGTTTGTGGGGAGATTTTTGATGACTGCTTCAATTTCCTTAGTGGTTATGGGTCTATTCAGGTTTTCTATTTCTTCCTGGTTCAGTTTTGGTAGTTTATACATCTCTAGGAATGCATCCATTTCTTCCAGGTTATCTAATTTGCTGGCATAGAGTTGCTCATAATATGTTCTTATAATTGTTTGTATTTCTTTGGTGTTGGTTGTGATCTCTCCTCT
>NW_027721369.1:0-5338 GCF_054177405.1 Leptonychotes weddellii | reverse complement strand
TGTTTGACTTATTTCACTCAACATAATACCCTCCAGTTCCATCCACGTCGTTGCAAATGGCAAGATCTCATTCCTTTTGATGGCTGCATAATATTCCATTGTATATATATACCACATCTTCTTTATATCCCTTATTTTCTTCCAGGAGTTTCATAGTTTCAGATCTTACATTTAGGTCCATGATCCATTTTAGTTAATTTTTTTCATGTGGAGTGAAAAGGGGCCCAAATTAAATATTTTCCATGTGGATATCCAGTTGTCCCGCAAATGTTTACTGAAAAGATTATTCTTTCCCATTTAATTTCCTTGGGCCCATTGTCAAAAATCAATCACCCATGAATGAAAGTTTATATCTGGACTGTCCATCTATTCTACTGATCTATGTGTCTATCCTTATGCCTGTATCATATTCTCTTAATTACTGTCAATTTATAGTTTTGAAATTAGGACATGAAAATCTTCCAACTTTGTTCTTCCTTTTTAAGATTATTTTGGCTTTTCTGGGTCACTTGCATTTACACATGAACTTTAGGGTCAGCTTGTCAATATCTGCAAAAAAAAAAAAAAAAAACCACATCTGGGATTTTGATAGATTATGGAGATCAATTTGGGGAATATGGAGATCAACTTGGGGAACATTGTAACCTTAACAGTGTTAAATCTTCTGATCTATGAACATAGGATGTTTCTCCACTTACATAGATCTTTAAGTTTTTCCAACAACATTTATAGTTGTCAGTGTATAATCTTATACTTTTTTTTGTTAAATTTAATTCTAGTTACTTTTTTCTTTTTGTTGCTATTATAAATGGGATAGTTTTCTTAATTTCGTTTTCAGATTGTTCATTGTTAGTGTATAGAACTACCAGTGATTTTTGTATCTTGCTCTTGTATCCTACCATACTGCTGAAGTCTTGTATTAGTTCCAGTAGTTTCTTAGTGAATTCCTTAGAATTTTGAACGTGTCATCTGCAGTTTTACTTTTTCCAATTTGGATGTCTTTATCTTTTTTTATTGTATAATTATGTTGGCTAGAAATCTGGTACAATGTTGAATAGAAATGGTGTTGTCATGGTATTGATCTTAGTGGCAGCATTGCTCAGTCTTTTCTATATTATATATGATGTTTCCTATGTGTTTTTATACATGTCCTGTATCAGGTTGAGGCAGCTCCTTCTGTTCCTAGTTTGTTGAGTATCTTTATCATAAAAGTGTATGGGATTTTCTCAGATGCTTTCTCTGTATCTGTTGATTGATTTTCATATGCTAAACTAATGTTGCAATCCTCTGATAAATCTCACTTGGTCATGATGTGTATAATCCTTCTATATGTTGTGGGATTTGATCCACTAGGATTTTTGCATATATATTTATAAGGATATTGATCTGTCATTTTCTTGTGATATCTTTCTCTGATTCTGGCATCAGTGTAATACTGGCCTCAGAATGAGCTGGGAAGTGTTCTCTCTTCTCTTTTTGGAAGCGTTGGTGAAGAAACATTATTCTTTATTAAATGTTTAGTAGAGATTACTAGTGAAGTCATCTGTCCTGTGCATTCCTTTGTTGGAAGTTTTTAAATGACCTAATCAGTCTCTTTGGTTGTGATACATCTATTCAGATTTTTTTTTAAATGTCTTTTTGAGTCACTTTCTGTAGCTTGTGACTTTCTACAAATGTGTCCACTTTTTCTCATTTACCACATTTGTTGTCATACAGTTATTCATCATATTCTTTTAGAGTCCTTGTTGTCTCTGTAAGGTCAGTAGTCCCCTCTTGTTTCCTGATTTTAATAACTTGAATCTTTTCTTGAGGTTTTTTTGTTTTGTTGTTGTTGTTGCTGTTGTTTTTTGGCTAATCTAGTTAAAAGTGTGTCTACTCTGGGTTTTTTCTGTAATCTACTCTATTTTTTTAAATTATTTTATTTTCACTAATCATTATTATTTCCTTCTTCCTTGTCTTTTCAGCTTAATTTTATTTTTCTAATCATCTAGGGTAAAAGGTTTGGTTATTGACTTGAAATTTTTTTTAATGTAGGTATTGACAATTATAAAATTTTCTCCAAGAACTGCTTAGCTGCTTTCCATAAGTTTTGGTATGTTTAGTTTTTGTTTTAATTTGTCTCAAAGTATTTTCTGATGTCCCTTGTGATTTCTTCCTTGACCCTTTGGTTATTTAGGAGTGTATTGTTTATTTTCCACATATTTGTGAATTTCCCAAGTTTTTTTCTGTTGTTGACTTCTAATTTAATTTTATTGTGGTCAGAGAGAGTTTTCAGTCCTTTAAGTTTTATTATGTCTTGTTTTATTTTCTAGTATATGTTCTGTCTTGGAGAATGTCTCATGTACAATTGAGAAAAACATATACTTTGCTACTGTTGAGAGGGGTGTTCAATGTATGTCTGTTAGATCTGGTTGGTTTATAGTGTAATTTAAATATTCTATTTTTTTGTCCATAATCAGCTTCATTGCCCAGTTCATTATTGGAAATAGAATTTTGAAATCTCTGATTATTATGATTAAATTATCTGTTTTCCCCTTCAGTTCTGTTAGGTTTTGTCTCATGTATTTTGGTGCACTGCTATTAGGTACATGTGTGTTTGTAATCATTATATCTTCCTGATGAATTGACCCTCTTATCATTATAAAATGCCATTTGTCTTTAAGCAACAGTTTTGATCTTAAAATGCATTTTTTTTGTCTGATAATACTATTACTACCCCTACTATCTTTGTTACTTCTTGCATGGTACATCTTATCCTATTCTTCTATTTTTAACTGATTTCTGTCTTTGAATCTAAAGTGTGTCTTTGGTAGACAATATAGAGCTAGAACATATTTTAAAATACATTTTTCTAGTCTCTGTCTTTTCTTTAGAAAATTTAATCCATTTACACTTAATGTGATTACTGATAAGGTAGGAAAACATCTGCTATTTTGGTATTTGTTTTTTTTTTTTTAAAGATTTTATTTATTTGACAGAGAGACACAGTGAGAGAAGGAACACAAGCAGGGGGAGTGGGAGTGGGAGAGGGAAAAGCTGGCTTCCCATTGAGCAGGGAGCCTGATGTGGGGCTTGATCCCAGAACCCTGGGATCATGACCTGAGCCAAAGGCAGACACTCAATGACTGAGCCACCCAGGTGCCCTGCTACTTGTTTTTTTGTAGGTCTTTTTTGTTCCCTTATCCCTGAAATTGTGTCTTCCCAACATTAAATAAATATTAACTAGTGTATTTTTTGAATTTTTTGAATTTATTTTTGGAACTTTTAATATATTTTTGAGTTATTTTCTTTATGGATATCCTGCAAGTTACCATTAGCATCTTAATTAAAACCTAAATTAAGGGGTGCCTGGGTGGTTCAGTCAGTTAAACATCTGCCTTTGGCTCAGGTCATGATCCCAGCGTCCTGGGATAAGCCTTGCGTCAGGCTCCCTGCTTAGCAGGGAGCCTGCTTCTCCATCTACCTCTCCCTCTGCCCCTCCCACCACTCATGTTCTCTCTTTCAAGTAAATAAATAAAATCCTAAATAAAATAAAATAAAATAAAATAAAATAAAATAAAATAAAATAACCTAGGGGCACCTGTGTGGCTCAGTCAGTTAAGCGTCTGCCTTCGGCTCAGGTCATGATATCAGGGTCCTGGGATTGAGCCCCACACTGGGATCGCTACCCAGTGGGGAGGCTGCTTCTCCCTCTCCCTCTGCCCCTCCCCTTGCTTGTGCACTCTCTCTCTCTCTCTCAAATAAATAAATAAAATCTTTAAAAAACCTAAATTTAATCTAAAATTAAAATATGCTTTTAAATATTGCTGACCTAATTTCAAAGCAAAAAACTTTGCTTTACTATAACTCCATTCCCTCACTCCTCCTTTGTACTATTATCATTTCATACAAACTATATGTTATAAACACTTCAATACAAATTTGTAAATTTTTAAATGAAATTTTTTTTTTAAATAAAACAGTTACAAACAAAAGTACATTTCTGTTGTATTTCATAATACCTATGTAGCTAATTCAATTAGTGCTCTTATGTCTTCATATGAATTCAAGTTACTATCTAGTGTCATTGTACTTCATTGAAGGTCTCCTTTGAGATTTCCTGCAAGGGAGGTCTGTTAGCAATAAATTCTCTGTTTTTATTTATCTGGTAATGTCCTAATTTTTCTAAGCTTTTGAAGGATGGTTTATCTGTATACAGAATTGTTGGATGACGGTATTTCTTTCAACATTTTGAAATATCATTGCACTCTTTTCAGGCTTCCGTGGTTTCTGATGAGAAGATAACTGTTAATTTTATTGAGGATTTTTTTTTCTATGTTGTTATTTTCAAGATTTTCTCTTGGAATTTTTAATTTGGCAATTGGACTATAATACATCATATTCTTTTTTTTAAAGACTTTATTCATTATTTGAGAGCGAAAGAGAGAGAATACAAGAAGGGGGAGGGTCAGAGGGAGAAGCAGACTCCCTGCTAAGTGGGGAGCCTGAAGCAGGACTCCATCCTGGGACTCTGGGATCATGACCTGAGCCAAAGGCAGTCGCTTATCCAACTGATCCACCCAGGTGCCTGATACATCATATTCTTTGCTTTCTTTGAATTTATTCTATTTGGATATCATTGATGTTTTTTATTGTGTTGATAAATTTTTTAGGAAAATTGGAAAGTTTTAGGCCATTATTTCCTTCAAATATATGTGGGTTTTCAGTTTTTGTGTTTTTTAGTTTTGTTTTTGTTTTTTGCCATTTTCTCTCTCTCCTCTTTTTGGAGTCTCATAATTTCTTCTTGGTTCTTTTTAATAATTTCTGTGTCTTATGATACTTTATGTGGAAAACCAGAAGACTCCACCACCAAATTACTAGAACTCATACAGCAACTCAGTAATGTGGCAGGATACAAAATCAATGCACAGAAATCAGTTGCTTTCCTATACACTAACAACGCAACTGTAGAAAGAGAAATTAGAGAAACGATTCCATTTACAATAGCACCAAAAACCATAAGATACCTCAGAATAAACCTAACCAAAGAGGTAAAGGATCTATACTCTAGGAACTACAGAACACTCATGAAAGAAATTGAAGAAGACACAAAAAGATGGAAAAATATTCCATGCTCATGGATCGGAAGAATAAACATTGTTAAAATATCTATGCTTACCCAGAGCAATCTATACCTTCAATGCCATCCCAATCAAAATTCCAACGACATTTTTCAAAGTGCTGGAACAAACAATCCTAAAATTTGTATGGAATCAGAAAAGACCCTGAATCACCAAGGAAATGTTGAAAAAGAAAAACAAAGCTGGGGGCATCACGTTGCCCGATTTCAAGCTATATT
>NW_027721368.1:0-320 GCF_054177405.1 Leptonychotes weddellii | reverse complement strand
TCCCGGAGGGTTCTACCCCCTGCTTAGCCACCAGAGTGATGTCCCTCAGCGGAGCAGACTTTTAAAAGTTCCAATTTCGTGCTACGTGGTGCTATCACTTGCCAGAAGCGGCCGACAGAGGCCCCTCCCCTGCCGTCTATCCTCCCGAATATCGCCTCGGATTCACTTCTCCGCACGTCCTACCTTCCAGAAAGTGGTCGCTTTTCTGATGAGAGAGTTGTTGCTATTCTTTTCTTCGATCTCCTGTTGAGTTTGTAGGTGTTCAGAATGGTTTGATCCCTATCCAGCTGAATTCCTGAGAGGAGACGAAATCCAGGTCT
>NW_027721367.1:0-320 GCF_054177405.1 Leptonychotes weddellii | reverse complement strand
TCACTTGCATATTTTGTAGCTTTCTTCAACAGACTTGGTGAAGTTCTTGGTGCTAAGTACTTTGCTAATTTTTTGTTAAAATTCCACCAGTATCCCTAATGTTTACAAACTTTACCTTCCGAAGTCATTAAGTAAAATCATGCTCTCCCATGAAATGGTTCTTTAAACCATCTGACTGGTCTCACTGGTAGGACCCAGATGTTGTTCTCAAATTTAAAGGATGAATAACTTTTCTATGCAGGTATCTAAAAATTAGATAGTCACTGCTTGAGAGGTTTGGTATTCTGTCCCATAACCAATGTTGTAATGGGTCTACTTAT
>NW_027721366.1:0-320 GCF_054177405.1 Leptonychotes weddellii | reverse complement strand
TCTCTCGCTGTGTCTCTCTCTGTCAAATAAATAAATAAAATCTTTAAAAAAATAATAATTAAAATAATAAAATAAGTAAACATTTTCTCTGCATACATTTAGAACCACATAAGGTGGTTGTTATAATTTTTGCTTGAACTGCAAATATAATTTAGAAAACTTAAGAGGAGAAGGGAAATCTATTGTATTTACCCATATTTTTGCTTATCCTGTTCTTTATTCTTTTTTGATGTTCTGTTTCTTCTTTTATTGTTTCTTTTCTGTTTAGAGAATGTCTCTTAGTCATTCTTTCAGGGTAGGTCTACTGGCTACCAATTGTC
>NW_027721365.1:0-320 GCF_054177405.1 Leptonychotes weddellii | reverse complement strand
CGTAAGCGAGCACAAGTTGGGGTTGGGGGGAGAGACAGGGAGGGAGAGACAGAATCTCAAGCAGACTCCCCACTGAGCACAGAGCCTGATGCAGGGCTTGATCTCACAACCCTGAGATCAAGGGCTGGACGCTTAACTGACTGAGCCACCTGGGCACCCCCATCTGCTCCATCTTACCCAACTTCTCCGCATGGACCGGCCTCCCGTTCAGCTGGTAGCCATGTCCTACATTAGCTGCCCTCTGCTTTTATTCACATGGTCCCTTCTGCAATATTTCAACACCATCGTGCATTCGAGGAGCAATTTCAGTTTCAAAGTGG
>NW_027721364.1:0-320 GCF_054177405.1 Leptonychotes weddellii | reverse complement strand
TGAATGAACATACTCAAGACTCAGACTTTCAGGTGATTTTACAGGGTGAATATGAATTTGCTTATGAATGTTTATGAATATCATAATTTTAAATTGTCTTTCTTGTTTCTTATATATTGTTTAATTGCACTCATAAAGGAAAAAAATCGAAAAGGGTAAAATAGATAATCTAAAAATAATTAATACTGAAATACAAAAAGTTAATAAGGCCATAAAATAATAATTCTGCAATCAAAATTTTATATAGCACAGGGAGTATATAAGTATTTGGTAATACTTAAAAACTTTTAAGAGAAAATAGAGTGATAATTATATTCAAC
>NW_027721363.1:0-320 GCF_054177405.1 Leptonychotes weddellii | reverse complement strand
AGAACTATAACATAATACTTTTGTATTGTTTAAGCTATTGAGGTTGTGGTAATTTGATACAGAAGCAGTAGAAAACCAGTATACCAACCCTCCCCCCCACACACACACACAAAAAGAAACAAAACTAAACAAGAGAAGTTCATGATAATGACACAACTCTCTTGGGCCACATTCTCTGGAGCCAAGAAGGGAGAAAACTCCCCCTCAGTTTCCTTACTTTTGCTTAGTTATTGGTCTCTGTCTGGGCTTTCACTGACAAAGTTTTCTTTTTTTTTTTTTTTTTTATTCTTATGTTAATCCCCATACATTACATCATTAGT
>NW_027721362.1:0-320 GCF_054177405.1 Leptonychotes weddellii | reverse complement strand
GGTGGGGATGGGCTTTCTCCTCTGTGATCCTATTTGCGTCTTGTATTTGTGGCAATTCGTGACCTCAGAGGCCACCATGAGCAGAGAAAAAGGACCCAGATAGATCTTGGTGCACCTGTCATCCCGGTTGCCATGGAATTGCCATAAATTCAAACAAAAGCAAGGGGGGGGTGCAGCCCGGGGTGATTCTGCAGCGTCCACCAATTTCAGTCCTCGGTCCTCTCCAGCTGTGTGTCTCCCTTTTGAAGACTCGCTCAGACTCCCCATCCTTTTTCTACCTGACCCTCGTGTGAAGTTGGCTGGAGCAGGAGATCACGAGT
>NW_027721361.1:0-320 GCF_054177405.1 Leptonychotes weddellii | reverse complement strand
CTGGTGATGGGTATTAAAGACGGCACGTACTGCATGGAGCACTGGGTGTTATACGCAAATAATGAATCATGAAAAACTGATGTAATGTATGGTGATTAACATAACATAATAAAATAAAAATAAAAAAAATAGCAAAATGCAACATATAAAGAGTTGAACACTTTCCAAAAATTCCAAGAATTTGTTGGTTGTAAAATTCTTGTTATCTGCTTTTTACCAAGTTGGAAGATTTCTAGTACTCTTTGGTGAATTTTCTAGCATGGTGATCTGTAATGGAAACTCTCTTTGGTTATTTGAAGCGTTGCTGTGCAGTACATAAT
>NW_027721360.1:0-320 GCF_054177405.1 Leptonychotes weddellii | reverse complement strand
TTGTCTTTTCTTTTGTTAATGTGATGTATCATGTTGATTGATTTGTGGATGCTGAACCCCTTGCAGCCTAGGAATAAATCCTACTTGGTTGTGGTGAATAATCCTTTTAATGTACTGTTGAAGCCTATTGGCTAGTATTTTGGTGAGAATTTTTATGTTCATGTTCATCAAGGATGTTGGTCTGTAATTCCCCTTTTTGGTGGGGTCTTTGTCTGGTTTTGGGATCAAGGTAATGCTGGCCTCATAGAATGAGTTTGGAAGTTTTCCTTCTATTTCTATTTTTTGAAACAGCTTCAGAAGAATAGGTATTAGAGCTTCTT
>NW_027721359.1:0-320 GCF_054177405.1 Leptonychotes weddellii | reverse complement strand
TATTCTACAGAATAGTTTTACTGCCCTAAAAATTCTCTGTGGACTGTGCGTTCATCCATATCTCCTCCTTAACCCCTGGTAATCACCGATCTCACTACCTTCTTTAAAGTATGCCCTTTCCGGCGTGTCATACAGTTAGAATCATATAGTGTGTAGCCTTTTCAGATTGGCTTATTTTACTTAATGGTATATATTTAAGTTTCCTCCATGTGTCTTCATGGTTTCATAGCTCATTTCTTTTTAGCACTGAATAATGTTCCATTGTCTGAATGTACCACAGTTTATTTGTCCTAATGAAGGACATCTTGGTTGCTTCCAAG
>NW_027721358.1:0-5338 GCF_054177405.1 Leptonychotes weddellii | reverse complement strand
GTCAGCATCCAACCACCTTGCACCTGCTACTGAGTGCACTGGGAGGGCACAAACACGTCCCAGCTGTCTGACAACTGGCCTCTCCGGGCCCATCAAGGTTGTGAAGGAAGTTCCAGACTAGAGGAAATGACAGGGGCAGACAAGCAAATGCGACTGTAGACGGGACCCTTGCCCACGGAAGCCACCGAGAACCAGCAGAGCCCATGGTGGTCCTGTGAGCCGGGCTCATCTGCAGGAAGAGGGCACGACGGAGTTTTGGGGGGGACACACTGTCTCCTCACCCCCCAGGGTCAAAAGATGGGAAGGGCAGGACTTCCAAGCTCCCGGGACAACATTCCCCTAACATTGGCAGCTTCCTTGGGGAAGGTTCAGCTCAATGGAAGCAGGTGGGCCAACGGCCCAGGCCCCAAGCCCGCAAGCCCCTGGCCCAAGCCTGGCCTCTGGACAAGCCCCTGCTCTGCATAGGGGTTCTTACCCCCTGACCCCAAGCAAGGCCCTCCCTCTGTAAAATGAGGGGTTGGACTGGGGGCTCCTGGGGGGGGTTCCACCACAATTGCTAGGGCCTCTTTCTTAACCACAGCCTTGGCCAGCCCTGGCTGCTGGGGGACTGCCCTTCCCACGCCCCTGCTGGAGGGGAGGCCTCAGGCCCGTGTGGCTGGAGCAGGCCCTGGCACTGGGTCCTTCCATCCTGGTCACTGCTTGACTTAACCCCACCCCCAAGCATACACAGACTTTGTCATCTGGGAGACCCCTCCACCCCCGGCATGCACCCATCTCCTCTCCTCTTCCCCACCAGGTGCACACACCTAGCTCCCCGCCCCCCGCCCCAGCGTGCACACACCTGGTCACTGTCGTACATATGCATCAGCAGCCAGGTCTGCCTCGTCTTCTGAAATCTCCAGTTCTCGTGCTTCTCGGCCCAGCTAGGAAGCAAGGACAGGACATTTCAGGAGGAGGAGCCGGAAGGGTGTGTGCAGCCCCCGCCCCCCCAGCTGGAGGTCAGCAGACAAGGAGCAGGAGCAGAGGGGGCTCAGGCACCTGGTGCTGGGAGGACATCTCACTTCCGCACGCCCGTGAGGCCTCGGCCAGCTGGGCCTGCCTCCACATCAGCACCAGGTGGCACAGGGCTCTTTCTTCCAGCCCTGCAATGCCACGATTTTACGATGCCAACGTGCACATCCGGAATTTCATGACATCAGCCATTCTTGCAAAGCCTTTATCGTGTGCTCCGGCAGAGCCTACCCACCAGAGTGTGTACAGCCTTTAAACTGAGAGCTGTGTGTGGAGGGTGAGGGACAGCAAGCTAAGAGGAGCCACGAACCCCGACCTGGAGGACCACCCCAGTCTGGGCTGCTTGGATGCCAGGGACAGAGAAAGAAATCCGGCCACGCCAGCCCCATGCCTCCGCTAGAGCCGCCTGGCCTGCACCCTCCCAACCCAAAGGCCTCCAAGGGCCCAGGCCCCACCCCTGCACCAAGGCCATGGCAGCAAAGCCAGCCTGCTGACATGCAGCCCACACCGGAGGGGCCGGAGGATGAGGAGGCAGGTAGCTTCAGGCGTCAGAGGACATACGTCAAGGCGGGTGGCTGCTCTGGGCAGGACCGCAGGGCCAGGCTTTTGGAGCTGAGAGGTGAACACGGGCCAGAGGCTGGCATGTCTGGGACTCACGGGTGCTGATGGCCATGGGGAGAAGGGCAGAGGGTGAGCCCCCAGGGCTGTGTGACCACTCCTCTAGCTGCAGCCTCACGGCCTCTACTCGGTCGGGGGGGTCGGGGGGAGGACGGCGGGGGCGTCCAAGAGCTCGCGTTGGCTCCACAGCTCGTGGGCAACAAGGCGGAAGCGCGCGATTCACTGCTGCTCTGTTTCACACACCGTCCTGTGACAGCAGAGACCCCGGAGCCCTGCCTCAGGAGCGTCCAGGGTCCACGGGCACGTGTGTGGCAGGCACAGAGCTGGGCCTGAGCCAGACTGGACCGCTGCTCCTGTCCTCCTAGGGCAGCAGACACGACAGCCACGCCCGGATTCACAGCCTGAACCTACCACGTGTCAGTGGGGCCTTGGAGGCCGACCGACGGGCCCTCTTAGGGCAGCATGTTGGGGCTCCGCAACAGAGCCCGGCCCAGCCTCCCGCACCAGCAGGGGCTGCACTCAACATGGGCCCTGGCAGAAGCAGGAAAGCAGAAACCACAACAGTGGTCATTAGAGGAAGGGATGGAAGGAAGAGAGAAACCCTCCCGAGGGGCCCCCGCCCCCATGCTGGTCATCAAGTCACGGCCTCTGCCTCCAATCTTCCTCCATCGCCCGCTCCGTGGAAACAGAGGGCTTCCTTTGCCAGATGGTCCGATGTGAAGCAGAAGGCGCTGGAGAGACGTATCAGCGTAATAGAGGAAGGCTCTTCCATGGAGCCGGGAGCCGATGGTCCACCGTGGCCCCGGCCGGACTGCCCATGAGCAGCAGCCTTCCTGGCAAGTCCCGTGGGCTCGGCTCCCGTGGCTTCTCGGTCATTCTGTGAGCCATGGCTGGGCCTCCTCGCAGCCCTGGGGGAGTGGCTGCCCTGGAATCTGCTCCTCCTGGGTCTCGAGTTCTCAGCTCACTGGCAAGCCCTCACTACACTTAGTCATTCTCTGTAATAAACTTTCCCCGTGCTTCCACCGACCAGCTGCACCCTGGCCCATCCCCCCACCCCAAGGATGGCAGGATGGCATGTGACCTCACCCCAGGGCCTGCGGGGTCCCTCCTAGGCTGACACGGTGTGGTGGTGCCGAGCTCCATTGCCTGGGACCTGGAGCTCTGTGCACCTGGCTCCCATCACTGCCACGTCGACAACGTGGACGGGCTGTGCACCCAAAGCAACACTCCTGCCCAACCCCAGGGCTCTGGTCACCTGAGCCCCCAGGGAGTGCCAGACAGCTTCAGATACGCCGCGTGGGCCCACAGGAAGCGAGGGGCACCAGCTGCGGGCCCCTAGCACGCCCAGGACAGGCAGAGAGGAGGCCCCCAGACAAACAAGGACAATGAGGACAACGACAGGGAAGACGGTGACAGCGCACACGGACGAGCCAGCCCACCTGTTGGGGTTCTGGCTCCATCCTGGAGACGCCTCGCTGAGAGGCAGTGCCCCGCAGGGATGGAGGATCTGTATTTTGGGAAGCAGAGGAAGTGAGAGACTGGGGTCAGCAGGGAGGGAGCAGGGACCCAGGACCAGTGTAGACACCCCCGTGCCGAGGGGGTGCGGAGTCCTAGGTGGCTCCTAAAGAACGCGACTCTGGGCACCACGCCGTCACAGATGAAGGACGCTTCAACAGTCACTGCCGAGGCCCCAAGCCCATGGCCACCCAGGGGCGAGGCGCAAGACGGTGACAGGTCTGACGGCAGCCCTGAGGCTCCAGTTCCACGGGGAGCCAGGGCCGAAGCCCGGCCTGAGCCCCAGCATCGGGCAGATTCTGGAGCCCCTGAGCCGGCGACTGTGTCTCCGACCTCCACCAGCCCCTCCCCGCACCATGGCCCTCAGGGCAACCCTACGAACCCCTCCCCAGACCACACACATGCCAACTCCCACGTTCAAGCTGACGCAGCCATGGGCCCTCGCGGCATCCCAGCTCCGTCTTCGAGGCAGAAAGAAACCTCATCTCAGCTGACAGGAAGGTCGATCCCGATGCCTGGATCAGGACCCAGGCGTAATGAGGGTCCTCGGCTGTGATGGGGGGCAGCAGCCTCTCGCCTCTGCAGGCAGGTCCTGAGCTGCTGGGGCTCCACACCCCGCCGACCCCCAGGCCCCGCCACCCACTCAGGGGCCTCCACATTGCCCCTGCCCTGCTGGTAGCCCGCCCGGGCAGCTGACCCACGGCGCAGCCCGCACTGGGAGTGGGGCTGCGGGGCTGGCGCACTGCGGCCCACGACCCCACGGGCCACTGGAGATGTGCTCCGGGCCCCTCACATCCCCCTGCCCCGGGGGCCTGGCAGTGCCGAGACCTGTATCTGTCACACAGCACGCCAGCCACCGGCCACGTGCGCACTGCAGTGCGGGGGCTGCAACAGACACCACAGGCAGTGTGGCCACGGAGCGTGGCACAGAGCGTGGTCTGCATTCCAGCTTGGTACTTCCCAGTCCCCAGCTCCGAGCCGCGGGAGTCCTGTCTGCAACGTGGGGCACTCACACCTTCCTGTCCCAGTTTAAGGGAGAGCAGGGGGGCCCCCTCCAGGAGAACTGCCGCTCGCAGGAGCTCTCCGACCCCCGCTGGCCTCAGCAGCGTGGCCTGGCTGTGGCTGGGAAACGGGGTCCCAGCCACCCCTGGTGGAGCCTCATTCCCACAGGTCGCCCCGGGTGGCAACAGGCACAGCTGCAAACGGCTCAGGGCCTCCTGCCAGGAGGATGGTCCCATCTGCCTGGGCAGATGGGGGTACCCTGTGGACAAGGAGAGAGCACGTCTCCCTGCCCTCAGCCCAGCGAGGGGCTGCGGCCCACGCCACGGGCAGCCTGGTGCGAGGCCTCAGGAGGAGAGCACGCTGGGCGCCTCTGTTCTGGGCTATGACATCCACAGGCACCGAGGGCCACTCTGGGGCTCCTGCAGGGCGCAGAGGCCACCACGGACATTCCACGTGCATGCACTCGGCTCCATCTGTACATCGCCTACCGCCGTCAGGCTCAGGGACAGCGGCACTGGGCGGCCTCGGGAGCCCACGCGGGCTGGAGGTGGGGCCGGAAGCGAGGACAGGCTGCCGACCAGTGCATGGACAGGGTCCCCGGGCTGGCCTCTAGGTAATGGGGGCAGTCCAGACAGGGCAGTCGCCCCTGAGGTGACAACCAGGGATCTGGGCACTCCACACAGTGAAGACAGGGCCTCCAGCCCTCCCTCTTGCCTTCCACACAGGGTCAACAAGGACAGTGGCCACAGGCACTGCAGGCCTCCTGGCCCGTCCTTACAGCCCATCCCAGTCGGGCTCCGTCTGTGACCTGCTATACAGCCTGAGGTCCACTCTGTGACTGGCACCTACCTGGCCTGTCTACCTGCTCCTGTCTCGAGCGCTGACCCGTGATCCTGCCTGGGAGCATGTCAGCCGGGCGCGCGGGGGAGCGGGTCAGCCGGGCATGCAGGGGGCACGTCAGGGGGGCGTGCAGGGGAGCGGGTCAGCCGGGCGTGCAGGGGGCGCGTCAGCCAGGCGTGGAGGGGGCGCGTCAGCCGGGCGTGCAGGGGAGCATGTCGGGGGCGTGCAGGGGGCGCGTCAGCCGGGCGTGCAGGGGAGCATGTCGGGGGCGTGCAGGGGATGCGTCAGCCGGGCGTGCAGGGGGCGCGTCAGCCGGGCGTGCAGGGGAGCATGTCGGGGGCGTGCAGGGGAT
>NW_027721357.1:8462-14339 GCF_054177405.1 Leptonychotes weddellii | reverse complement strand
CTTGGAGGGCCTTCGTGTCCTGGCCTCAGCCTTCCTTCCCTCCCTCCCAACAATAACCCTGAGAGAGGGAGAAAAATAGCACAGTCATCTCAGACATGGGGGCACTGAGAGAGAAAAGTGGAAGAGGTTCTTGAATCACATAGAAGGACAGAGGCTGACCTGGGCTCCATGAGTTGCATCACAGGGGACTCCATGAAAATGGTTTTCAACCAAGACACACATCATAACAGTAAGTACAGTGGCTTGTAGAGAGCAGCTACTTAATATTAGGAGCCTGATGAATGGGAGCAGAAGGCCTCATTGGGTGAACTCTTTTCCATAAAACACGGCATCCCGACTATTATGCTTCTGAGGAGGAAAACTCCTATCCTGGAGACGTCTTTCATTATCCTGTCCTGGAGAAAGAGGTACCATTCCTTGGCAGGCACTAACTCACCTGGGAAAATGCATCAATCATGATTTCCCACAGCATATGTCAAACTTCTGCAGAATTGCTCAGACAAAACGATAACCCAGTCCCTGTGGCTGGGATTCATTAAGATCTATTTTAATTTACCCAAGAAATCACCACTACCAGACTGTCTCCCCGAACAACTGGGTGTTTCCCATTTGGTTATTTTGAACTGGGCTTCACACTTACAGGAGTTTTAAAAAATAATAATGTCCCTATAAGATATGCCTCTAAAATAATGGGCCATTAATTCCCCTTCTTCTTCCCCATAAACACACACTTTCTCTAACTAAGTTGTAATTGCTCTTTTTTTCTGCACTTTGAATTGGTAAAAAAGGAAAAAGTATTATTTCCAAAACATGTTAACAGCAAGGACAACAAAATAATCTATCAGCATCTTCGTAATTCAAGAGTCTCAGACCTTCCTTTTCAATTTGTGTTGCCGGACTCCAAATGATCCCATCATAGAATTGTCCCCCACTTCCTAAGGAATGCTTGCAGTGGCTCTGGAAGCCACATTTCTTTCCTTTTCCACGGCTCCTAAAAAAAGGGATGTGACAGCATTGATTCACCCATCCAAACCCAATGCCAGGGTAGCGCCCCACCTACCAGTCTTGCTTGGGGTTGCTGGTGCCCACAGGTCAGTTCAGCTTTTACCACATGAGTCATCTGAAAAATTGAACTGGGCAGCTTGGCTCTTGAACAGCCATTCCACTCTTGTGAAGATGTTTTCTAAATAAACACATGGCAACCACCCTAGCTTCCCTTGAAAAACAGGTTTTGGGCATTTCCTTCAGAGCTGGGCTAAAGAACTGGCTTCTGAGGGTGCAGGAAGAAGGCAAAACTAAGGCCAGATAATACTTTTAATATTTGTAACCCTTGGTTTCTCAACTAAAAACCGTATAGTGAGTGCAAGTTATGGAAGGTCTGGAGATGGGAGCTTGCCTCCTTATTTGAGACATCAAGAGCTGAACTAGGAACAAGAGTTTCCAGAACATTCTCCTACCCAGGACCCTATATCTCCTATGTCTTCCCCACTTCTGTCAGGAAGATAAGAGTGGCAACATCACTAATCATCAGGGAAGTACAAATCAAAACCACAATACGACATCACCTCAAATTGGTCAGAATGGCTGGTATCAAAAAGACAAGAAATACAAGTGTTGGCAAGGATGCAGAGAAAAAAGGAACCCTCATGCACTGTTGGTGGAAATGTAAATTGGTGCAACCACTCTGTAAAACAGTATGGAAGCTCTTCAGAAACCTAAAAGTAGAAGTACCACAAGACCCAGTAACTCCACTTCTGGATATCTACCCAAAGAAGGCAAAAACACTAATGTGAAAAGATATATGCACCTCTATGTTTATTGTAATATTATTTACAATAGCCAAGACATGGAAGCAGTCCAAGCGTCCATCGATAGATGAATGGATAAAGAAACGATGGTATATATAATGGAATATTACTCAGACATAAAAAAGAATGAGATCGTGTCAAGTGTGACAACATGGGGGGGCATCTGGGTGGCTCAGTCATTAAGCATCTGCCTTCAGTTCAGGTCATGATCCCAGGCTCCTGGGATCGAGCCCCGCATCGGGCTCCCTGCTCGGCGGGAAGCCTGCTTCTCCCTCTCCCACTCCCCCTGCTTGTGTTCCCTCTCTCGCTGTGTCTCTCTCTCTGTCAAATAAATAAATAAAATCTTAAAAAAAAAAAAAAGGTGTGACAACATGGGTAGACCTAGAGTGTATCATGCTAATTAAAATAAGTCAGATGGAGAAAGATAAATACCACATGATTTCACTTCTGTGGAATCTAAAGACCCAAACAAACAAACAACAACCACAACAACAAAAAATAGAAAGAGACTCATAAATACACAGAACTGGTGGTTGCCAGAGGGGAGGCGATGGGGAGTTAGGTGAAATAGGTGAAAGGGATTAAGAGGGACAAATGTCCACTTGTAAAATAAACAAGTCACAGGGATGAAAGTAGAGCATAGGCAATATGGTCAATAATATTGTAATAATGTTGTATGGGGACAGATGGTAACTACACTTACCATGATAAGCATTGAGTAATATTTATAATTGTCAAATCACTATGTTGCACACCTTAAACTAATATAATATATGTCAACTACACTTCAATTAAAAATTAAAAAATAAAAAATAAAAATAAAAACAAAAGCTGAGAGTGGGAGTCTGTGAATCTAGTAAATACTTAGCCATCAACTGTGAATCTAGTAAGTACCTAGCAATCAACTGCAAATCTAGCAACTACCTAGCAATCAACTATTCTTTGGCTTAGGTTATTGGCTGTCCAAGACCTTACGGAGTTCAGAACCTGAGTATTTCATCACAATTAAGTAATAAAAGGGGCTCCTGGGTGGTTCAGTTGGTTAAGCATCGGACTCTTGATTTTGGCTCAGGTCATGATCTCAGGGTCATGAGATTGAGCCCCCTGCATCGGGCTCCGCACTGGGTGTGAAGCCTGCTTAAGATTCTCTCTCCCTTTCCCTCTGCCTCTTACCCGCTGCTTGTGGTCTATCTTTCTCTCTCTCTCTCTCTCTCTCTCTCTCTCTCAGAATTACAATTAACTAATAAAAGTTGCTCATCAAATAAAATAAATTATTTCTTATGACAGCTCCTAATTGCCAAGTGGATAATGTTTATTTAGAGTTCCCCAGATGTTCAGGGAAATCTATTGATTCATCCTGATTTTCAACAAACATTTATATGACTGTACTCAGTGCTGTGGGAAATAAAAAGAATTGCGGTCTGTGGGAAAATTACAGTGTGGTATAGACTGCATTGCACTTATATAAAGATTTACAATTCAAAACAATACCCAAGAATGACCAAGTAGGGTGACAGAGAATATGTGAGATGTGTGTGCATATGTATACAGGAAAAGTCTGGAAGGGGACATACCAGGACATTCTACTGAGATGAAGTTATCTCTGGGAGATAAAGATAAGAATTTATTTTTGTTATGTTTCACTTTTTAAAATTTTCCACAATGAACATGTAATACTTGTATAAGCTATGTCTTAAAGCCAAATTACAACAACAACAACAACAAGGAATTTGGATGAGGGAATACTTTCCTACAGGAAGTACTTTGTGGGGAAGGAACACATGAACTCAGCCTCAAGGACTGGGGAGGACCTCAGGAGGTGAAAAGGAGGTGGAGAATTGGGTGAGTGTGAACCATAAAAGTATAATGTGTATTTGGAAATTGTAAGTTTCTCTGATGGTAGCATGGGGCTTAAATAGTCTGTAAATGGACATGAGCCTAGTAAGGGCAGTTAGGTATTAATTAGGAAGACTTTTAAATGCCAGGCTCTGGAGTTTAGACTGGGGTCATTAGCAAGTGGGGGTCACTGAAGTTTCTCTAATAGGGGAGCAGATGGTGAAGGCCATGGCTCACATGGGAGGCTTTGGAGAAGGCAGGGAAAGAAGGCTCTTCTGAGCACCTGGGCTGGAGGTGGTAGAGTCTACAACCCAGTAGTGTTTGGGGCAATGTTAAGGAAGTAAGAGGCAGTGACATACAGCAGGGAAAGGCCTTGTTTTACCCTAAGACATTTACTTAATAAGCTCAAAGAGAAAAGGGGAACCTAATTTCAATATAGGATGCATAACAAGAGCAATGAGGCTGATTTTCAGGTGTAGCTACAGAATTATTCTCTTCATTGTATGGGCACATCTGAAAAATGGAATTTGATTGTTGATGGGCCATTCTACGTGAAGGCATGCACAAGAGCTGGAGAGCCAAGCTGGTCAGCAGACATCAAGAGAACATCAAGTTCCAGAGGAGAAAGAGTTCCTGGCTCTCAGATCTAAAGGGAATGTCCTCATTAGGTCACCGCAGAAGGTTCTCCAACCTGGGGGAAGGTCACTTTCCCCTCAAATGATTGGAGTGTTCTAAATGCTGAACAGTGCAATGCCCCAAGCAAATTTAACAGATGGAGCAAAGGGTGTGGGAGAGGCTTTTGGAAAACGCACTACTATTTCTTTTTTATTTTTTATTTTTTTTTATTTTTTTAAAGATTTTATTTATTTATTTGAGAGAGAGAATGAGAGAGAGAAAGAGCACAAGAGGGGGGAGCGGGAGAGGGAGAAGCAGACTCCCCGCCGAGCAGGGAGCCCGATGCGGGACTCGATCCAGGGACTCCAGGATCATGACCTGAGCCGAAGGCAGTCGCCCAACCAACTGAGCCACCCAGGTGCCCAATGCACTACTATTTCAATAATTTGATATTATTTATTCCTAAGAAGCATTTACAAGTTAGGCTTTATACCCATCACAACTCAAAGATGCAGGCAAGCTGTGCTCACCTTGCTGGGAAGAGGCACAGCCTGAGGCCACCTTCATAAGAGCTCATAAAATATCTATTCCAATGGCTGGTGGTCAAAACTGAAGTTCTTAAGCTTTCAGAAATCATCGCACTCAGGTGCACCCCACTTTATGTGAATCCAGCCCTGGTTTCCCATCACCCTGGTCATAGTTTCAATCTTATCTCTTACCTCTTCATTTCATCATGAAGACCTGAAATTTGGTCCTTTCGGTTTGCCCCAATCCTCACTTCTGTGATCAGTTATCGCTCATCTGAGCAGTTACAGAGACTGGTCAGCAACCAGGATAATTACCCCTCGAATACTCATTTGCATACAATTAATTTTTTGCCAAATGAAAACAGGCTACAACGCGGCTATGCTTATAACCCCACATGGACATGAGATGGCACAGGTAAAAGGACTTCCTTGGCACACTCTTGATCACATACACGTGACAATTGCATATGAGATAGGACCAAAGGCAAAGCACAGCTCTGCTGTCACTCAGGGAAAGCTTGCCAGTGGCACATGGAGCTGCACCTTCTGCCCCACACAGGCGCTGGGGAACCTGGAGCCATACAGTAAATAAGAGGTGCTCACTCGCTGTGCAGCCCCAGAGAAGGACTTAGAAAGAAATGTAAACACGGTTCTGGGTTTTCTGGGTAAGCCCTGAAGAGCCAGACCTCAGTGAAGGTGTTGGCTTAGCAGACCTAGATATGGTTGTGTCTGGGTTTTTGCTCCATGATAAGCTGAAAGAATGGATCCATTTGTTCTTTTAGAGTCAACAGTGACTTCCTGGTACTTTCTGGACCTCTGGGGGTGAAGCCCCAGAGAGCCACTGCCTTTCACTGCACTGTGTAGATATCTATAACCTCATCGCTATAGGGTGCTGGTGTGGGCAGCCCTGAGCACCACCCCTCATTCATCATAAAGACGATGCAATATCAAAGCAGGCAACACCAGGCTCTAAGCTCTGTACGTAAAATGAGTTGAAATAGAACATCACCAATCAACCACTTTTTGAGTGGCCACTGAATCTAGGATCCTGCACTTGAAGTCCACAAAAGGGTATTTTCATTCAGCCAGTC
>NW_027721357.1:0-8362 GCF_054177405.1 Leptonychotes weddellii | reverse complement strand
TCCTTGAGAGAGGGAGACAAATAGCACTGTCATGTCAGACATGGGGGCACTGAGAGAGAAAAGTGGAAGAGGTTCTTGAATCACACAGAAGGATAGAGGCTGACCCGGCATTCTGGGCTCCACGAGTTGCATCACAGGCGACCCCCTGAAAATGGTCACAGGTAACCAAGACACACATCGTAACAGCAATCAGTGTTCTTCAAGTTTTGTTAGTTCTGCAATGTTCGAGAAATATCAGTTATGCGAGAAGGAAAGTGGACAATCAGGTCAATGAGACAGAGTTAATCCATCAGCAAAACTCCACAGGAGCTGTCTGAGCTCACTCAAACAAGGACTCTGGGGTAAGGGACTTGAGGTACGCTGCAGGCAGGTTGGAAAGGCTGCATCCACCAAAACACCTCCGATGAGAGTTTGACGACTGACCAGCATTTCTCAGACCAACAGTGCGTAAAATGTGCTCAGCAACATGAATTAATTCCCTCCTTAAACCTCGTTCTCCATCACCTTACCGCCCTCCCCAGGTTTGACTGACTATAAAAACTAGTTCTAACTTGCAAAGTTAGAAGCGCATAGCAATCATTTCTTAGGACATTTCTCTTTGTAAATGGGTGAGGGAAGCCACGTGTGTGAATCAGCACATGTTTCTTCATGACTGAACCTTCTCTGGCTCAAGAGGTGCAGAGCTGGTGAACAGACGTGCCCTTGCTGCCGCCAGCCATCTCTGCCCTGTCCAGCTGCCGGGACCGCTCGGACAGAGACAGGAACGTACATGGTGTTCCCAGCCCTTTAGCCCTCCTGAGTGACCGCACTGTCCCTTGCCGTTCAGAACAAGGCCCTGCTGTTCCTCAGGCAGGAATCACAAACCCGGGCATGTGAGCAGTTTCTGCCTGCAGGTCACTGTGCTGAGGGAACTTAGGTACCTCTCCCCTTTGACACGAATGTGTAACCACGTAAATCCATACCTCCAGGAGTGGAAGTAATAGGATAGATAGGACCAGGTGGGTTTCCTGGAGGACTGTGTTAGGAAAGGGTTTAGGAAGAGCAGAAAGGGGGTGCACAGAGCAGATCTGCCAGAAACCTTGAAAAGGCTGGTCACACAGCTTGTTGCTAAAACCAGGTCCAATGTTTACCAATAAACATATTACAATAAACATAGGAACAGCTTCTGGGGGAAACAAATCAAGCAATATGGAACTGAACTTAATTTGTTAAAATACCATATTTCCTTTGAATGGCCAAGCAGTGGCTTTAGAAATGAGGACAATAGAAGGTGACATATGTGGTGTGTTTTGAAGGGCTCTTCAAACAATCACACCCCCTTCCTCCAAAACAATCACACCTAGATTCCCCCATCCACATCCTGCCAAGACCCCTGCAATTCCAGCATTAGAGAGATAGTTCTTTCAAGTTTCACCTTTTCTAGGCTTCTCCTTTAACATGTAAATACTCTTAAGAGGGGTCCCCTTTAACCTTGAATAAGTTGCTGGTCATGACCTTTTAGCTTGCTTTCAACCCCAGTCCCACAGGAGAGCTCTGGGTCTTTGCAGGGCTCTCTCTTTGGGTCTTAGGATGATCTGGGAAGAAAGGTGAGTAAAGGAGGACAAAGAGGCCCCGAAAGGGAATTGGAAAACCAGCCTTCGCTATACCGTGTAAGGTCGTCCCATGCTAAGCTAGGCACGAATCTGCAAAAAAGGCTAACGAAAATCCCCCTTTGTAAACACAAAGCCTTGTTTTCACATCAAGTCTTTGGGTATTAGAGTCTGACAATTCCTCTTGATCAGTATCAGAAGGTAGAATAAACTTGAAGAACTGATGTTCGATGATGTCTGGGTCCCGTGTGTGGGTGTGTGTGGTTGACTTCCCTACAGCCCCTGAAATAAATTGGGAGCAAGCTTTGCAATAGTTAATTTACTATAAATAAATACCCTAAGCAATGTGAGTTACTTACCAGACTCTTCACCATAAATGTCCTACGTGAAAGCTGACCCCTGTTTGACACCTCAGCTATTTTAAAGCTACTCGTACAAATTCCTCAGCTCTGCTAATCGGCAAAGGCTAAAATGTCCCTGCTTCTAGGCTCTGTGGGACTCTCCTGACAAGGAAAGTTGGTGTCAGGGAATAATTAGGTTCTGTTTGAGGGGGGGAGGGAAATGTCAAGAGCTTATTATTTCTGGTCACCTTGTTAGACATTTATATTGAAATGCTGCAGAAAATAACACAGACATGCAGAATATTCAAGTCAATGAGAATCATTGCATTGGCTGAAGAGGAATTTGTGTTTCATTTCCAAGCAACTCGCTGTTTAGTTTTAGAGCAGAGACCCTAAATAAAATCGAAATGTATCAGATTGGTCTCTCCATAGAGGATTGAGCAAAAGCCTAGGCCTCATTGTCTAAACAAACTGGCTATAATCAAACACAAGTGAAATATGTATATCAATGACGCCCTTCATCCCACCCCCTGAAAGAATGTTATAGATCGTTCATCTCCTTCAGCCTATCTCTCTCACCCCACTTCCACAAAGATTTAAATATATGTCATAAAAAAGAGGTTTCATAGCCAATGTGATTTTCTTGGAATGAGTAAAAACTGGCTTGTAATTCACAATCTCCTTGAACAGAATATCGATGCTCAAGAGAAACCATTATTTTTGCCTCTGACAAGTGCAGAGTAATTGAATACGTCCAGATCCAAATCCCCAAAGTGATCAGCTCTTAGCTAAATTAAGTGTAGATTAATAAAAAGGTGACATTTTTATTTTTACATGGAGACCATAGTTGCGGGGATTTGAGGAGAGCAAAAGCTCTGAGAAACCCCAGCAAAACAAGGAGCCTGAAGCATAAATGCCTGTGAGTGATAATCAAGGCCTCTTACTCTATATGGTGAACCACACTCAGATTTACCTGACCAGTCGGCAGGTAGAGTCAGGAACTACTGGGGTGCACAAGGTTGTGAGCTCTATTTCATTACCCCACTACCACTGGGACAAACACCATCTATGGGGTGCTCAGCCTGGTGAGCAGGCATATGTCAGCTCTAATTAGTGAGAACACTTATCCAAAGTTATGGGTTGGAGACATGAAACACATATCCTAATGTCATCACAAAGGCTTTATTTTGTTTCTTAACACTTTGTACTTTGTATACATAGGCAAAGAATTCCACTAGTATTCTCTCTCTCTCTCTCTCCTTCTCTGTCTCCCTCACCTCAAATTATCCTTTGTGTAGCTGATGATCTGGTCACACCATAGCTCCTGATTTATACTTAGAGAAACTGAGAAACGGAGAGGTTAAGTGATTGGCTCAAGGTCACCAACAGCAGAGTTAGATTTAGAAATGACTGCTTCTTGATTCTCTGGGCACTGAGCCAATCTGCCTCTCCTCACTTCAGCATGAATGTTAAATACCTTTATCTGAATTCGTTTTTATTTCAGGTTTCTGTCTGCATGCAAAGTGTACGTGGACAATGTAGCTCAGTCCCACTGCTGAAAACAGCACCTTGCTCTTTCTAGCAGGCTAGTCCATCCTCTTCTGGAACAAGGCGCCATTGGACCCCAGGCCTGGCTTTGGATGCTGGTGTCAGGCGCTGTGGGGTGAGTGAGTGTGTGTGTGTGTGTGTGTGCGCTGTGTGTGTGCATGAAGAGAGCCTTACTGGGTGCAGGACCCCTGTGAGGGCAGGGTTTTCACCCCTGATCCTGCACAAGGGAGAGAGAGTCACAGCATCTCAGCTGAGGTTCATACTACTCAGCTCCTACATGCTTCCCTGCCCTTGTCCCTGCACCTGCCCTAGGGGGAGGCTTCAAAAGGGAGCCTTCAGCTGACAAGGAATCGACTTGTCACGCACTCTATTTGGGTCCACTTGGCAGAATGTGCCTTCCCAAGAGGCGCAAAGGATAGAGCCCTTTCTACATGGTGACTCATCTATAATCTCTAGCTAACAGGTTTAAGCCAAACCTGCTTTAGAAGACCAAAGTGTGTGAGATTGGGGGTCAGCGTGGGGCAGAACCTATTCAGGTCAGTGGGAGGGCTGGAGCCAGAGCTTAAACGGGCGACCTGTCCCCCAAACCTTTTCCAGCAGCACTGATGCTCTCTTCTAACCTTCAAGCCTTTGGCTCTTCTTTTCCCTGCTGCCCTTTTCAGCCACATTTTAATCATCCGCCTGTGGCTTTTCATTTCTGCTGCCCAGTGTCACTCATCTCCTCCTCCTTCCCCAGCCTCCCTAGCCAGGGCCAAAGGTTGTTTAAGGTCCCTGAAAATTAACTTTAGCCTCCTGCAAGGTGAATTGTTGCTTTCTGATGAAGCCTCACACTCTCAATGAGCTTGTGAAAATATTCCACACAAAAATAGCCTCCTGCTTACTGTGTGAGACTCGAGAGACTTTTCATGCACTCAACCCCAAATTGCTCCCTCTGGTTTTTCTCCTTGTTTTAAGATACAATCAATAATTTCTGGATCTTTCTAAAGAATTTTAAAGAATTCTTTTAGGTGATTCCTAGGGTGTGTGTGTGTGTGTGTGTGTGTCTGTGTATACACACATACATACATGTAGTCTTGGATGGCTCACAATAGCTAGGTTTGGAACATTTAGTGAAAATTACAGCCTGGTTCTGTCCTCCCTGCTCACTTTGGATGGGATGATAAGGGATGGGAGGAAAAGACGACAGTACATCCACTGAAGGATGGACTTTATAGAGAAGGGTAGGATGCATGACTCCCTACTTCTTCTTCCAAAGCTGGATTACTTAAGGGTCAGTCCCGGGGACTGGCAGCAGTGAATCCTGAATGAAGCCTCAAGTCTACCCTAGGGTGGGCCCAAACTCTTGGGATACCTGCCATGTGGACTCAGCCTCCAAACAGTCCTCCAAACACAAGGTGGCCCTGAGGTGGGTCCCTGAGCAGCTCTCACAGGTTAACCTTGATTATTCCTAAATGTCAGAACTTTCCAGGTGTTTGATCTGGGCTACTCTCAGGATTACCTGCTGTCTCCTTTGTAAGCCAGGGGGTTAAGGGCGAGAGAATTCACTCTGGGCTATTCTATTTTCTGCCTCAACATATATTCATTTATTCATTCATTCATACATTCATTCTGTGTGTTAAGTGAAGATGCCTATGAGAGAGGTGATGGGAACACTCATGTAAGAGCAAGAGGCTTTTTTCTTTAAGATTTTATTTATTTATTTGAGAGAGAGATTGAGAGAGAGCACAAGCAGAGGGAGTGGCAGGCAGAGGGAGAAGCAGGCTCCCCGCTGAGCAGGGAGCACAATGCAGGACTCCAGCCCAGGACCCTGGGATCATGACCTGAGCTGAAGATAGCCACTTAACTGACTGAGCCACCCAGGCGCCCAAGAGCCTTTTTTTTAATTAAAAAAATGAAGAAGCTTCATATTTGAAGTCAAGTGGGGAATGACACATATCATGAGAGAATAATAAAAATAGCCAACATTACATAGCACTTTATACACCTGGCAAAGTGTGTGTGTTTTGTTGAGGTCAAACATATATAAAATTTACCATTTTAGCCATTTTTAAAGGTACAGTTCAGTGGCACTAACTACATTCATATTTTTGTGCAACCATCACCACCATCTATCTCCAGGACTTTTTCCCATCTTCCCCAAATGAAGCTCTGTACCCACTAAACACCAACTGCCTTTTCCCTCCTCCCCTCAAGCCCTGGCGACTACCATTCTACTTTCTGATTTTCTGTCTCTATGAATTTGACTACTCTAGCTACTTCTTGGAAAGGAACCAATCATTATTTGTCCTTTTGTGAAGTTGTAGGCACTTTATATATACAACCTACTTAAGGTAAGTGAAATTATAATCCCCATTTTACAAATGAGGAGATTGAAATAGAAACAAGCTAAGTGAGAAGTGGAAATTTAACGCTCAGAGAGAGCAGAAGAGGAGAAGTCTCCCTTAATTTGGTTCTCTCTTCCCAGGGTTCCATGAGCCACTTAAAAGGAAGCCAAGAATCCTCTTGTTGGAGGCCGGCCCCAAGCACCTGCCCGCCCCAGCTCTGTTTCTACGCAAGGGCTGAGCCGCTGGACAGGGCACTTCTGTAGGGGAGAAGAGGGAATGTGCTGAACGAGTTAAGTGCCCCTTGTCCCCCCACCCCCACACCACAGCATGCCTGGCAGTTTGAACTGGTGACCTGGGCAGGATCGGAGCCAAGGATTAATCCATCACAATGAGACGTTCTATTTTGGGCAGGCGGCTGGAGCAGATGCAGGAGCCGCACATCGTGGAGGCCGTGCACACCGGGAGGCGGCTGCCCCGGCTCCCTTGCACCCACCACTGCACTAGCTGCCTAAAGCCGAGAGACGAACCAGACCGCGACAGGCTGGAGGAGTATCAAAATTACACTTGCAGATGCCCATGGATTTCCTTAAGTGGGCCCTTCTGAGAAACCCAGTTTTCTTACCTAGTCTGTGCTTAGAATTTGCAGAGGCCCTCTCGGTTACCTCACTTCTACAAATCCACCCTGCTCCTTACTTCCCACCCCTCCTCCTGCTGCCCTGCCCCTCCACTTCCACTCCCTCAGCAGGGGGCAGTGGGATCTTCTCCAAAATGCGCCATCCGCACTGGAGCCTGCCCTAGTCCACCTTACTCCAGGATGGGATGGGAGCCGGAGTATATCGCCGCCGAGCCTCCACATGACAAAGAAAAGGCCCTAACTCACTGCTGCTGCCCCCAGGTGAAGGCCCTTCTCAGAGAGGTTCAGTGTTCGCGAGGCCTACAATTTTCACATGAAGCTCCACTCCTGCTTCCCTAGAGCGATTCCCTCCCACAACCTTTCGCCATTTGGTCTCCTGTTTACATGGAACTGGACAGAGCAGCCCAGTGACTCCTTCAGGAGTTGACCTCCAAAAATATGCCAGGGAGGAGTGGGAAAATGAGATAAAACAGTAGTTGAACACTTTGGGTTAGAAAGCCCAATTTTGAAACGAAATTGCCTTTTAAGTCAATCTTGTTGGTTGACAACTTTTTTTTGTTTGTTTGTCAGTCTGATCAATCTGTCCCAGGCAGAAGGAAACATATTTTGGATCACGGAGAACATTTTTGCAAGTTTTATTAGTGACTCTGTGAGAGAGCTTTGAAAATCTAAAGCTTTAAATATCTAAATATCAGATATTTTGATTGTATAGGAAATATCTAAATGTTAGGACAACATTTAGAGAGGGTGGGGCTGTCTCTGTTTTTGTTGCTATTTCTGGTCTGGTTTCCAAAGTGGTTGCGATTATTTCCCCCTAAATTTTCCAATTCTACCAGCATATTTTGCCTAACCCCAATTACTACGTACTGCTCTCCTTGTTTCTATCTAGACCACCTGCTCTCAAAGTTTCAGTCTTCCTAAACATCAGTCAACGAAGATTTTGATTGATCAAAAATGTCAGATTTCCATCTTACAGCTCTCAGGATAGAGAGTGAGTACAAAAAGCTTCTATATGCTTTGAAGCACACACTTTACAGGTGTAAATGTTAAACAACTCGAAAGGCCTAGAGCTTTTGGGTCCTAGACAGACTTCTGTGCAAGCAAACTTGGGCTCATCCTGCTGCCCTCTGCCCTTTGCCCACTTCCCCGGCTTCCTTACTCAGCCCACACAGGAAGCAAACCACAGAGGAGGAGCATCTTACTGAACCAGGCCCTGGAAGCAGATTTGGTACTAAAGGCCCACGAACAA
Source organism: Leptonychotes weddellii (assembly GCF_054177405.1). NCBI lineage: Eukaryota > Metazoa > Chordata > Mammalia > Carnivora > Phocidae > Leptonychotes > Leptonychotes weddellii. Next base: position 677 of record NW_027721357.1, on the reverse strand, counting down.
TCTAGGCCATGAATGGATGACAGCCAAACACTACCTCAGGTGAGCTGATGGCATGTGTTTCATGCCTGAGAACACAGAAATAATCGCTGCCTCATTTGCTCTTAAAAAGCTGCTCACCTCTACCACTGAGACTCAGTCCTTCCCTTGGCCCTGAGTTGTTTCCTCTGCTTCGACACCAGGCTCACTCTCTGAGCTTTGGCTTCTCTTCCAGACTCTATCCCACCCTCATCCCAGCACACGAAATCCCAATACATATTGGGATATTTCATTGTTTGATAAAAGAATTCTGTTATTTAAAGAAAATCATTTGAAAAAGACAGTGAACCCATCCTACCCTTTCTTTATCCACAGGCATGCCCCTGGGTGGGCCCAGGTGGGATTCCGATGCCTGCCTTCCTCCACACAGAGGAGCTGTCTTCTGGTTCCAGACCTGAATAAAGAGGACAGAGCCTCATGACTCCATCTGAGCCAAAGTGGGTTATTGCCAAGAATAACCTGGCGTCAGGATATTCGAACTCTTTGCCTTCAAGCTCTAGCATTCCAGTAGAGGCTGAGTTGGAGCTGTCACAGAGAAGCTCAGCAGGCTGGGGACAGTAAATGCAGTCTAGCTCTTAGTTGGAACTAGAGCATGGCTCAAAAATGATCACAATGAATAAAACTTGGTAGCAGCTTTCTTT
>NW_027721356.1:0-1000 GCF_054177405.1 Leptonychotes weddellii | reverse complement strand
AGCAGAGATTGTTGGCCCGGGCCGAGAAGAAAGCTGCGGGCAAAGGGGATGTCCCCACTAAGAGGCCACCTGTCCTTCGAGCTGGGGTTAACACTGTCACCACCTTGGTGGAAAACAAGAAGGCTCAGCTGGTAGTGATTGCACATGATGTGGATCCCATTGAGCTGGTGGTTTTCCTGCCTGCCCTGTGTCGTAAGATGGGGGTTCCCTACTGCATTATCAAGGGGAAGGCCAGGCTGGGGCGTCCGGTCCACAGGAAGACCTGCACCAGCGTCGCCTTCACACAGGTCAACTCGGAAGACAAAGGAGCTCTGGCAAAGCTGGTGGAAGCCATCAGGACCAATTACAATGACAGATATGATGAGATCCGCTGCCACTGGGGAGGCAACGTCCTGGGTCCGAAGTCTGTGGCTCGCATTGCCAAGCTGGAAAAGGCAAAGGCTAAAGAACTGGCCACCAAACTGGGCTGAGTGGATGCTGTTGAATTTTCTGTACATAAAAGTAATAAAACGTTGTCTTTCAAAAAAAAAAAGAAATGTTTACTATTACATTTATAGAAATACATAATAGCATGTATACCAATATAGTGTACACTGTAAAATGTTTTTTTAAGCTTAATATTCCATAATGGACAGCTTTGCAAGTCAAAACATGTATTTTTATTACCCAGTGTCTAACCCAGCACCAACACCTACTATGTGCTCAGAATATATTTCTTACATGAATAAAAAAAAAGGAAAAAAAGAAATTAGTTTAAAATTTATGGTGGATAAAAGTGCTTCAGAATGATTCTAATGCTAAATTAATCTTAAAACTATTCTTAACATTGAATATCTATCAGGTATGTGTTGAATATCTATGGGCCCAATGCTATGCAGAGTATATAATAGGTAACATTAAAACGTAATTTCTCACTTATCATATATGATATATGAGGAGGCACTCTTGGACCTCATTCTTGCTCTCTCTCACCTGTAGGGTTGTTTCTAGGTGGCAATAA
>NW_027721355.1:0-320 GCF_054177405.1 Leptonychotes weddellii | reverse complement strand
TATTCTACAGAATAGTTTTACTGCCCTAAAAATTCTCTGTGGACTGTGCGTTCATCCATATCTCCTCCTTAACCCCTGGTAATCACCGATCTCACTACCTTCTTTAAAGTATGCCCTTTCTGGCGTGTCATACAGTTAGAATCATATAGTGTGTAGCCTTTTCAGATTGGCTTATTTTACTTAATGGTATATATTTAAGTTTCCTCCATGTGTCTTCATGGTTTCATAGCTCATTTCTTTTTAGCACTGAATAATGTTCCATTGTCTGAATGTACCACAGTTTATTTGTCCTAATGAAGGACATCTTGGTTGCTTCCAAG
>NW_027721354.1:0-320 GCF_054177405.1 Leptonychotes weddellii | reverse complement strand
TTGTGTTCCCAGCAGCAACGAGTGAGCGTTCCTGCTGCCCCATGTTCTCGCCAGCCCCTGAGGCTGTCAGCGTTCCCATCGTGGCCATTCTCGGAGCTGTGCAGTGGTATCTCAGGGTTGTACTCATTTGCATTTCCCTGATGACATACGCTGCTGGGCATCTTCTCGCCTGCTGTATGTCATCTTTGGGGAGAAGTCTGTTCAGATCTTTTACCCACTTTTTTTTTTTACTTTTTTTTTATTTTTATTTTTTATTTATTTATTTAATTTTTTTTATTTTATTTTTTTTAGTATTCTTTCTTTTTATTCTTATGTTAATC
>NW_027721353.1:0-320 GCF_054177405.1 Leptonychotes weddellii | reverse complement strand
AATTTCTCCTTCCCAAAATATTTCTAATTTGTAAAAACTCAATTACCTATGACCAGTTTGAAAGTGTTACTAATCAGTATTCCAATAGCACAAATTGCTGTTTTTTAAAATAATTTAGAATTCACAGAAGCAAGTTGAATTTCAAATTCTCAGTTTCTCCCTGAAAAAAAAATTATCGACTATCTTTACTGTATTAAGTTCATAAGTCTCTCCTCAGTCAAAGTTATCGGTGTATATTTCATTCTGTAATATCATGACTATATTTATTCACATGAAATAAATCAGTGGAAATATTTTATACTATTTTAAACAAAATGATT
>NW_027721352.1:0-320 GCF_054177405.1 Leptonychotes weddellii | reverse complement strand
GACATATGTTTAAATCTAGTAGTCACCATAAAATTTCTGAATGAACGTTAATCCAGCCAATATTTTCTTTTCTTTAAAGATTTTATTTTTAAGTAATCCCTACACCCAACGTGGGGTTTGAACTCACAACCCTGAGGCCAAGAGTCTCACGCTCTACCAACCGAGCCAGCCAGGCAGGTACCCCCAGCCCATGTTTTCTGAGTGCCAGGTCTTCTTTCTCTACCCCACCCTCCAAAATCCTGCCCTCACAGCACTTACATTCTAGTTCCAGTGATGGAGATGGAGAGTAAACAAGTCAGGTCAGTATGTTATTTAGGTGT
>NW_027721351.1:0-320 GCF_054177405.1 Leptonychotes weddellii | reverse complement strand
AGGAGCAGAGGGAGAGGGAAACTCAAGCAGACTCCGTGCTGAGTGTCGAGCACGACGTGGGGCTCAATCTCATGACCCTGAGATCATGACCGGAGCTGAAACCAAGAGTTGGCACCTCAACTGACAGCCATCCAGGCGTCCCAGGTGCCTCCTTTCTAAATTGGTAGCAGCAGTACATACATCATAAGGTTATTAGTGTTAAATGAGATATTGTATGTAACATCTATGTATAGTGCCTGTGCTTAAAAGGGGCGCTCTGGATGATAAAAATAATTGTATTTTCTTTATTGCTAGGGGGACAAATCAGATTTGGCTACCTT
>NW_027721350.1:0-320 GCF_054177405.1 Leptonychotes weddellii | reverse complement strand
TCTCTGCAGCCGGCTTCCCCGCTCCAATCCCTGGGAGCTCTGCCACACTCAGGCACCCCCAGTCTTCCTGTGACCCCGAGGGTCCTGAGACCACACTGTCCCACGAGGGCTCCACCCCCCACTTAGCCACCGGAGTGACGTCCCTCAGCGGAGCAGACTTCTAAAAGTTCTGATTTTGTGCTCCGCAGCTCTATCACTTGCCAGAAGCTGCCCACGGAGGTCCCCTTCCCCACCGTCTATCCTCCCGAATATCGCCTCTGATTCACTTCGCACGTCCTACCTTCCAGAAAGTGGTCTGTTTCAGAGAGTTGTTCTATTCT
>NW_027721349.1:0-320 GCF_054177405.1 Leptonychotes weddellii | reverse complement strand
TTCCCACAAGGACCTCATGTGAAGCTCTGTCAAAATCCTTGTTGAAAGAGAAACCCAGGGGGCTCGTGGGTGGCTCAGTCAGTTAAGGGTCCGACTCTTGACTGCCGCACAGGTCATGATTTTAGAGTCATGAGACTGAGTCTCAAGTTGGGCTCTGGGCTGGGGGTGAAGCCTGCTTAAGATTCTCTCTGTGCACCCCCCCAGCCCCGCCCCACTCACTCACTCTCTCTAAAAAAAAAAAAAAAGAGATAGGGATGCTGGGTGGCTCAGTAGGTTAAGCGTCTGCCTTCAGCTCAGGTCATGATCCCAGGGTCCTGGGA
>NW_027721348.1:0-320 GCF_054177405.1 Leptonychotes weddellii | reverse complement strand
GGCGCCTGGGTGGCTCAGTCGTTAAGCGTCTGCCTTCGGCTCAGGTCATGATCCCAGGGTCCTGGGATCGAGCCCCGCATCGGGCTCCTCGCTCCGCGGGAAGCCTGCTTCTCCCTCTCCCACTCCCCCTGCTTGTGTTCCCTCTCTCGCTGTGTCTCTCTCTGTCAAATAAATAAATAAAATCTTAAAAAAAAAAAAATAAAAATAAAACAAGTCAAAACAACATAAGCAGGATCAGTTCTATTTAAATAAGAAGAGCCTTTAGAGAATGGTGAGAAATGTAAAGAGAAATGACCAAGCTCCATAGGGAGCTGTGTCCT
>NW_027721347.1:0-320 GCF_054177405.1 Leptonychotes weddellii | reverse complement strand
GCAATTTAACAATTCCATATATTACTCAATGCTCCTCAAGATAAGTGTACTCTTAATCCTCTTCACCTATTTCATGCATCCTCCCACCTACCTCTTCTCTGGTAACCCTCTAGGCTTTCTCTTCTATTGATCTGTGTCTATTTTTGTGCCAGTACCATACTGTTTTGATTACTACAGCTTTGTAATATAACTTGAAGTCTGGAATTGTGATACCTCCTGCTTTGTTTTTCTTTTTCAAGGTTGCTTTGGCTACTCGGGGTCTTCTGTGGTTCCATACAAATTTTCGGATTGTTTGTTCTAGCTGTGTGAAAAATGATGCT
>NW_027721346.1:0-320 GCF_054177405.1 Leptonychotes weddellii | reverse complement strand
TTTCTGTGGCCCTACCGATATATGGACAATTACAGTTAAGATTATCCTTTTCCTACATTCTCTCACAGAGAGAGAATTTGCAACTCTGCCTGGAAGGCCCAGAGAAGTCTTGCGCAAGACCATATTGCTGGATGCAGCAGAACCAATCCTCCAGTTAATACTGTCTGACCTTAAATCCTAAAACTGGCAATTGCCCAGAGTTGGTCCCATCCATTTGTATCTCTAAAATGGAGGTCATAGAACCTTACTCTAATTTTCTTGAAAAATTGGTAGCCATTCATTTTGTCTTAAGAGTACAGGTTCGAAAATCATACTTTGTG
>NW_027721345.1:0-5338 GCF_054177405.1 Leptonychotes weddellii | reverse complement strand
ATTTATCCAAAGGACACAAACATAGTGATTCAGAGGGGCACATGCACCCCAATGTTTATAGCAGCAATGTCCACAATTGCCAAACTATGGAAAGAGCCCAGATGTCCATCGACAAATGAATGGAGAAAGAAGTGGTATATATAGACAATGGAATATTATTTGGCTGTCAAAAAGAATGAAATCTTGCCATTTGCAATGATGTGGATGGAACTAGAGGGTATTATGCTAAGCAAAGTAACTCAGAGAAAGACAAGTATCAGATGATTTCACTCATATGTGGAATTTAAGAAACAAAACAGATGAACATAGGGGAAGGGAAGGAAAAGTAAAATAAGATAAAAACAGAGAGGGAGACAGACCATAAGAGACTCTTAACTATAGGGAACAAACTGAGGGTTGCTGGAGGGGAGGTGGAAGGGGGGGAGGGATAACTGGGTGATGGGCATTAAGGAGGGCACTTGAAGTAATGAGCACTAGATGTTATATGCAACTGATGAATCACTAAATTCTACCTCTGAAACTAATAATGCAGTAAATGTTAATTAAATTTAAATAAATTTTTTAAATTTTATTTTATTATGTTATGTTAGTCACCAAACAATATATCATTAGCTTTTGATGCAGTGATCCATGATTCATTATTTTCGTATAACACCCAGTGCTCCATGCAGTACGTGCCCTCCTTAATATCCATCACCGGGCTAACCCATCCCCCACCCCAACCCTTCCAGAACCCTCAGTTCCTTTCTCAGAGTCCATAGTCTCTCATGGTTCATCTCTCCTGATAAGTCTGGCTGGTGGTTTATTGTTCTTATTAATTCTGTCAAAGAACCAGCTTCTAGTTTCGTTGATCTGATCTACCTTGTTTCTGGTTTCTAATTCATTGATCTCTGCTCTAATCTTAATTATTTCTCTTCTAATACATGGCTTAGGCATCGTTTGTTGCTTTTTCTCTAGCTCTTTAAGGTGTAGAGTTGGGATTTTTCTATTTTTTTGAGTGAGGCTTGAATGGCTATGTATTTCCCCCTTAGGATCGCCTTTGCAGTATCCCATAGGTTTTGGACCACTGTGTTTTCATTCTCATTGGTTTCCATGAATTGTTTAAGTTCTTCTTTGATTTCTCGGTTGACCCAAACATTCTTGAGCAGAGTGGTCTTTAGCTTCCAAGTGTTTGAATTTCTGCCAAATTTTTTCTTGTGACTGAGTTCCAATTTTAAAGCATTATGGTCTGAGAATATGCAGGGAATAATCTCAATCTTTTGGTATCAGCTGAGGCCTGATTTGTGACCCAGTATGTGGTCTATTCTGGAGAAAGTTCCATGTGCTCTCGAGAAGAATGAGTATTCTGTTGTTTTAGGGTGGAATGTTCTGTATATATCTATGAGGTCCATCTGGTCCAGTGTGTTATTCAAAGCTCTTGTTTCTTTGTTGATTTTCTGTTTAGATGATTTGTCTATTGCTGAGAGTGGAGTATTGAGGTCTTCTACAATTAACGTATTGCTATCAGTATGACTCTTTATTTGGGTTAACAGTTGGCTTGTGTAGATGGCTGCGTCCATGTTGGGGGCATAGATATTTAAAATTGTTAGATCTTCTTGTTGGACAGACCCTTTAAGAATGATATAGTATCCTTCTGTGTCTCTAACTACAGTCTTTAGTTTAAAATCTAATTTGTCTGATATAAGAATTGCTACCCCAGCTTTCTTTTGAGGTCCGCTGGCGTGGAAGATGGGTCTCCATCCCTTCACTTTCAGTCTGGATCTATCTTTAGGTTCAAAATGAGTCTCTTGTACACAGCATATGGATGGGTTCTGTCTTTTTATCCAATCTGCAACCCTGTGCCGTTTTATGGGAGCGTTTAGGCCATTCACGTTGAGAGTGATTATTGAAAGATATGAATTAATTGTCATCATGTTGCCTGTGAAGAACTTGTTTTTATAGATTGTCCCTGTAAACTTCTGTTGTAGATCACGCTTAGGGTCTTTCTTCTTTTATAGACCCCCCCCTTAATATTTCTTGCAGGGCTGGCTTAGTGGTCACATATTCTTTCAGTTTCTCTGGGTCTTGGAAGCTCTGCATCTCTCCATCCATTCTAAATGAAAGCCTTGCCAGATAAAGTATTCTTGGCTGCATGTTCTTCTCATTTAGTACCCTGAATATGTCTTGCCAGGCCCTTCTGGCTTGCCAGGTCTCTGTGAATAGGTCTGACATTATTCTGATGTTCCTCCCTCTGTACATAAGGAATCTCTTCCCCCTAACTGCCCTTAAGATGGTTTCCTTGGTTCTAAGATTTGCGAGTTTTACTACTACATGCCGGGGTGTTGATCTGTTCTCCTTGATCTGGGGGGCGTGGTCCTCTCTGCCTCAAGGACATGAATGCTTGTTTCATTCCCCAGATTAGGGAAGTTCTCAGCTATGATTTGCTCAAATATATGTTCTAGTCCTCTCTCTCTCTCTCCACCCCCTCCAGGATCCCAATAATTCTGACATTGCAACATTTCATGGCGTCCCTTATTTAATTCTGTTTTCATGGATTTTAAGCTGTTTCTCCCAAGCCTCCTCATTTTCCTTCTTTTCTATCAGTTTGTCTTCTAGATCACTAATCCATTCTTCTTTCTCGTTTACCCTAGCTGTTAGAGTATCTAGATTAGATTGGCTCTCATTGATAGCATTTTTAAGTTCTGCCAGTTCAGCTTTCATTTCTGCCCTTAGAGACTCTATGTTGCCATTGATTGACTTCTCCATTCTAGCTATTGTCTTCACAATTGCTAGCCTGAATTCCATCTCTGACATCTTGGTTATATCTGAATCCATTTGTAAATCTGTGGCATAAGTCACAGTCTCTGAGTCTTTCCTATTTTGGGAGTTCCTCTTCCTAGTCATTCTGTTGAGGAGTGGTTGAGGGAATGTATAGAGTCCAAATTATTGACCACAATCCAAGCAAGATGCACCTGTTTTCTAGGGACTTTAGGGTTGCTGGCCTCTTGTTTTCCCAGCCTATCTTCTGGGGGAGGGGCCTGCCATGCTGTTACTCAGGGCAACCCTGTTTGGGCAGAGTTTCCCTGCCTCCGGTGGCAGGGGATGGGCTCACTGAAAACCGGTTTTTTGGGGCTTTTGTTCTCTGGCAGCTTTCCCTGGTGGCTTTCCGCATCTCTTCCAAGAGTCAGAGCAGAAGAGACTGTTTCCAACCCTCTGCCTCAGAGCAGAGAGATTGCAGTCTGTTCTTCAGTGAGCTCTCCAGGCCACACTATCTCCATTTCTGTCTGTGCTGCTATAAACTGCAGCGTCCTATGTTGTGTGCCCCTCAGCAGTGCTCCCAGTCCTCGTCTCCAGGTCAGGGCATGTCTCTGCCCTTTGTGCTTCTAAAACGGCCAGCTGCCCCCAGTTCACTCACGTGGCCCTGCCACTCCAGGTTTTAACCCAGGGGGCTGCCCTGATGTCCTCTCCCTGCCACTACTGGTCTGAGAGTCTGTGCCCCATCCCCAGCGCAGGAGGTTATCACTCACTGGCAGTGTAGGATCCCCACAGCCAGGCTCCCTCCACCTTCCGTTTATCCTCCGATATCTGTCCATGGAATTACGGCTCCCTACTTCATACCTTGAAACCAACTGCCTGTGATATTCTGTTTGTAGAGATCCAGATCTATCTTCTTACATCTCATGCTGATTTCATGGGTGTTCAGAGTGGTCTGGTAGATATCCAGCTCAATTCCAGGGACCGGTTGGAATAGGGTCCCATACTCCTCTGCCATCTTTTCCCCCCAGCTAAATAAAAAAATTTTTTAAAAAGAATCTGAGGGTACCCTCAATGAGCCATATCAATGAACTAATTTTCTGGTTTCTTCTCAATTATTCGCTTTTTGTTTCTGTCAGTGTAGAAGCCATGTTGAATTAACTTCTTTACAGGAATTTATCACCTCCACAGCTGCTGAGAGGAAGGGAAAAGTTTTTTCTGAATGGCTATTAATAACTGCTATTAAAGTTATTAATAAAGATTAATAAATATTTACAAATTATATAATTTTGAAAGTTTGGACAATTATACAAAAAAGACAGATTCTAGAATAATAGAGAAGTCTCCTCAAAAATAAGTTGGCATTGGGCTGTAATTTTTTAAATTACTAATGACTGCAACTGATTTAAGTACATTGACTTTATTAAACCCATAAGTTCATAATCATAAGTTCAAAATGATATTCAGAAAATGGGAGACAGGCACAAAATAAACTCAGTTGATATCACTGGAAGTTGCTAAGGGAACAACTCATTCCTATGAAAATTGATAACCAAAGAAAAATAATTTATCTTGTGTTTCTGGCATTAAGTGTGTTTCCCATTAATGAAATTGGGTGGGAGAAAATTCTTCAATACACAATGAATCATTTATAAATGCAGATAGAATGACAGAATTAGAAAATTTATTGCAAATGCTAATGGTTCCTGGTGGATATTATAACCATTAGGAGCAAAGGTCACAGGGAACTTGATAATCACTGGGTCAAACTGCCACCACCTAAACTCACTAAGCAATCTCAGCATCCCTGAAAGGGGGACACCTAGACATCACAGTCCTCCTTGTTGCAATCCAAACTTGCAGAATATCTGTGACATACGTACATGGGTCCCAAAATAAAACGTGAAGGCTTCAGATATAAGTTGTAGTTCATAGGAAATAGAGGGACTAGAATAAGAAATTAATCCCATGAAAAGCCCATTAGCCCATTACAGGATACAGGATATTCTACAGAACCCCAGAAGGGGATTTTTCTTTTTTTTTTTTTAATTTAAAATCAATTAATTAAATATAGCATATTATTAGTTTCAGAGGTAGAATTTAGTGATTCATCAGTTGCATGTAACATCTAGTGCTCATTACTTCAAGTGCCCTCCTTAATGCCCATCACCCAGTTATCCCTCCCCCCCTTCCACCTCCCCTCCAGCAACCCTCAGTTTGTTCCCTATAGTTAAGAGTCTCTTATGGTCTGTCTCCCTCTCTGTTTTTATCTTATTTTACTTTTCCTTCCCTTCCCCTATGTTCATCTGTTTTGTTTCTTAAATTCCACATATGAGTGAAATCATCTGATACTTGTCTTTCTCTGAGTTACTTTGCTTAGCATAATACCCTCTAGTTCCATCCACATCATTGCAAATGGCAAGATTTCATTCTTTTTGACAGCCAAATAATATTCCATTGTCTATATATACCACTTCTTTCTCCATTCATTTGTCGATGGACATCTGGGCTCTTTCCATAGTTTGGCAATTGTGGACATTGCTGCTATAAACATTGGGGTGCATGTGCCCCTCTGAATCACTATGTTTGTGTCCTTTGGATAAAT
>NW_027721344.1:0-320 GCF_054177405.1 Leptonychotes weddellii | reverse complement strand
TTCTAAGACCTGAATTGGGCTTTCTATTCCCCTGATTTGAAAGCATTTTATCTGGCACATCCTGATGGGTCTGTTTGAGCAAATGGAAGATCCAGTGGAAGAGAGAGTGATTCCCATCAGGCTTCCAAGGGAGTCTTTCCTCAGTGTGAAGCAGAGGGCTCAGGCTCCATAACCTCATATTTGTAGAAGTCAGTCATCAGCTTAGCATCCCCAGAAATCTGGCAATAGCTACCATCCTCTGGGGGTACTTATGTACATACCCTGTATGTGTCAGACTGCGGGTCCTTTCCATGTAACTATGCCCAGTGATAGTTACAGTT
>NW_027721343.1:0-320 GCF_054177405.1 Leptonychotes weddellii | reverse complement strand
TCACTTGCATATTTTGTAGCTTTCTTCAACAGACTTGGTGAAGTTCTTGGTGCTAAGTACTTTGCTAATTTTTTGTTAAAATTCCACCAGTATCCCTAATGTTTACAAACTTTACCTTCCAAAGTCATTAAGTAAAATCATGCTCTCCCATGAAATGGTTCTTTAAACCATCTGACTGGTCTCACTGGTAGGACCCAGATGTTGTTCTCAAATTTAAAGGATGAATAACTTTTCTATGCAGGTATCTAAAAATTAGATAGTCACTGCTTGAGAGGTTTGGTATTCTGTCCCATAACCAATGTTGTAATGGGTCTACTTAT
>NW_027721342.1:0-320 GCF_054177405.1 Leptonychotes weddellii | reverse complement strand
ATGCACAAATATTATACATTTCTTAGTCACTGAAAAGTGCAATCAAGGAAAAGATTTGTCTTGGTATGTATTACCTTGATGTTTTTGTGACTATTTTTTGCACAGTCTTTGTGTGTATATGTATGTCATAGTCCAACTCTTTTTAAAACCACACTTTTTAAGGATACTCTTTCAAATAATACAGTACCAAAAGTTTCTAATTTTAGTTCTCCTATCAAAAAAGTAAGGGAAGTAGCATTCAAATTACTCAGGAGTATAAATTCCTGACTCCATATAATTACTTTTAAATTATATCGGTCAAATACATGTTAAAAGTGAGT
>NW_027721341.1:0-320 GCF_054177405.1 Leptonychotes weddellii | reverse complement strand
TTTCTCACAGTTCTGGAGGCTGGAAATCCAAGACCAAGGTACTGGCAGATTTGGCATCTAGGGAGAGCCCTCCTCCTGGCTTGTGGACAGCTGCCCTCCCCCTGTATCCTCACATGGTGGAGAGAGAATGAGCCAGCTAGTTCTCTGTGTCTCTTCTTTCAATGGCACTAATCCTATCATGGGGGCTCCACCCTCATGACCTAATTACCTCCCAAAGGTCCCAAATCCACATACCATTTAATTGGGGATTAGGGTTTCAACAAATGAATTTTGGGGGAACACAAACATGTAGTCCATAACACCCGCACAGAGCCAACACA
>NW_027721340.1:0-320 GCF_054177405.1 Leptonychotes weddellii | reverse complement strand
TTACAGGGGTGTCTACCACATGGATCAGCTGGGAAGTGGCAATATAAATTTATAATTCTGCCACTTAATAGAAAGCCTTAAAAAGTCCCATTGGTCAGTAAAGACAAGCTCCAGAAATGAAATTTTGGATAATTATTCTGATATTTTTTCTGGGAGGTTATTATGAGTGATTAGGTGTTTCACATTGATTTTTTTTTTTAATTTTTTTTAAAGATCTTTTTTATTTATTTGACAGAGAGAGATAGAGCGAGAGAGGGAACACAAGCAGCGGGAGTGGGAGAGGGAGAAGCAGGCTTCCCGCGGAGCAGGGAGCCCGATGC
>NW_027721339.1:0-320 GCF_054177405.1 Leptonychotes weddellii | reverse complement strand
TGCACTCAGAACAGCTTAATAGCTTTTTTTTAAAAAACTCTTCCTAATGTAGCTGTGTCTTTAGAATATTCTTGGGATGTTTTTAAAAATCCAGGTGTATAGATTTCAGTTAGCGTATAAACTACAGTATAACTTATTTTTAACAATAGTTCCATAATTTTTTCAGTCTTTTTGTACACAAATACAAGTAGATATGACTATTTCACACAAGTAGATATGAATGTGTTTGACTGACTAGTTCTCCAAATATTTTATTTTATAGCACTGTAGGTGTTTATTTACTGCTGCTGACTACAATTTAAATAGGACATTTTTTATAC
>NW_027721338.1:0-320 GCF_054177405.1 Leptonychotes weddellii | reverse complement strand
TCTCCCTTTCTCTCTTTCTTTCTTTCTTTTTCTCTCTCTTTCCCTCTCTCTCTGTTCTCTCTCCTTCCTCCCTCCCTCCCTTCCTTTCTTCCTGTCTCTTTCTCTCTCTTTTCTCTCCCGCTCTCTCTCTCTTTCTTTCTTCCTCCTTCCTTCCATTTTCTTTCTTTCTTTCTTTCTTTCTTTCTTTCTTTCTTTCTTTCTTTTTCTTTCTTTCTTTCCTTTCAATTCACAGAGATAATTTGTATGTCCCTGTGTGAGAGGAGGTGAGCCAGTGCTATTCGCTGGGCAAGTACTGTGCAGGGAGGCCTGTGCTGGGCCCT
>NW_027721337.1:0-320 GCF_054177405.1 Leptonychotes weddellii | reverse complement strand
GGCTTCATGTTTCCCTCCAAACGGTAACAATTAAGAACTTTTTTCAATATTTCAGATGACATATATTCCCAAGAGCAGTGCATTTACTATTTTGCACATGGCCTCCACGAGAAGAGACGGGAAAACGTACTTTTTAGGGAGTGAACTAAGGGATGTGTGTATAAAGATTGCCATTTTTTTGCCCAAGAACTGATGTTAAACTTACAAGTTTTAAGAAGCGACTTGAACAAACTGCCAGAGTCCAACCTGGTATCGCAGCTGGGGCCAACCAGATGCTCGGAGGTCCTGGGAATGAGCGCAAGTTGAAGTCTGGGCACCAG
>NW_027721336.1:0-320 GCF_054177405.1 Leptonychotes weddellii | reverse complement strand
TGCCAAGAATTTGGCATAAAGTGATTACTGAAGGTCAGTTGTTAATTTAACTGTATCCCTTGGCTTCCTGGCAGCCAAAGGGATAAAGGCATATGCAGTGGATTATGTAGTTTTGTGGGGTTTTTTCCGTAAAACTCTTTAGACACCTCCAGGCACAAAATTCTAAGAATTTTATGGGTGGGATCCTTAAATAATGATATTGAGTAACATAAGGAACAATGTAAGCAATTTTGTGGGTAATTTTTTTTTTTTAAGATTTATTTATTCCAGGGCGCCTGGGTGGCTCAGTTGGTTAAGCGACTGCCTTCGGCTCAGGTCAT
>NW_027721335.1:0-320 GCF_054177405.1 Leptonychotes weddellii | reverse complement strand
TTTTTTTTTTTCTCTTTTTGCCTATACCTTTGGTGTCATATCCAAGAAATCAATGCCAAATTCAATTCCATGCATCTTTTGCCCTATATTTTCTTCTGAATTTTATAGTTTTAAGTCTTACATTTCATATTAACTGTTGAATGAATTGATCTAATTAAAAGGAAAAAATATTAATTTTATTGTTATTCATTGTATTTGTCAATTAGTTTGGGGGCAGTTGATATTGGTATGATTGCATTTTGTTGTTCAAGAACTTGGCATTTTTTTACATTTTTAAAAAAATCTCTGTATATTGCTTGCTGAGTTTCTTCCGTTTTTTG